>NC_041385.1:120042977-120081566 GCF_002162155.2 Triticum dicoccoides
CTTGGTACCAATCTACTTCCAATACCTCAATTGTGGTACTTCTGTGCAATTAACAAACTTTATACTGGGTTTTAGTTTTTTCCGCAAATGAGGCCCTTTGTGTGATTAAATATAAGCCGAGGGGTTTTTTCTGTAAAAGAAGATGCCACGTCAGCCCTTGACAGGCGGGCCCTGTGTCAGTTTCTCCGTCAATACGAGTTTATACGTCGTTTAGTCCGTTCTGCAACGCCGCGCCCTAAAATTAGTACTGACACGTAAAAATTATCAAACTTGATATCAATATACTTCCAATACCTCAATTGTGGTACTTCTGTGCAATTACTCCAGCGCTATCCAGTGAAGGCTGCAGCCGCGAAGCCGCGCAGCGCACGATAACTTGCCATTGACTCCCCCGTACGTACTGCATGAGCATCTGACGCGTGGGTCCCCAGACTCCCGTCGCGTGAAGGGAAGGACCGATGGGAAGGGCGAGGGGCACCCGGGGAAGGCCTCACCTCCCGAGCTCGCTACCTCTAGCGAAAACCGCGCCGTTGCCGCTGACATGTGGGCGGCGACGCGAGTGGGACCCGAGGTCGGTGTGTGGTACTGTAGCCTGTGGGCGATCGGGCGGAGCGCCCTAGGAGGGGTCAACGTCAATGCACGGAAAGCGGAGCGTGTGATGTGGCTACTCGCCGCGGCGAGAGAACCCAACACACTCGTCGTGCCGCTGGTTGTTTTTTACCGCCTGTCCGGAACTGTCACCAGATACTACAATCTACTCCGGAGTACTACTGCAGCCCAAAGGTTTACCACTTCGTGGGTCGTCAAACCGCCCGAGAACGAGAGCGACGCCTCTTCCAATCACGCGGGAGGTCATACAAGATGGCTTTCGGTTTCATCTCCAGACATTTTTGCATAGTTTCATGCATAGCTCCAAGGCCAAATTGAGCATCGAAAATTAAGCCCAGAAACGAGACAAGTTGAGGGTCGTCGTGTTGTGATTCGCGTCGGCCGGTCTCGCTGCGCCTTTTACCGGAATGGAATTAAGGGAGCACTACCTACGTAATAATTAAAATAAGACATTTACATTTCTGCGTCGTCTTATATTTAGTTACATAGAGGTATTTCTTCAGTAAATAAATATAAAAGAGTAGTATCTACTACTCCCTCCGTCCCATAATGTAAGACGTTTGTTGTTTCGAAAAACGTCTTACATTATGGGACGGAGGGAGTAATCCAAAGGATCTCTGACAAGTTCTGACTACGCTGGCGGCGTTGCCTAGGGTGTTGACTCCTTCGACGTTTCGTCGGTGTTTTCTGCCAAATCCCAGCGATCCAATCCCAATCTCCAGGTCTCCATGTTCGGGTTTGGGGTAGCTACCCGGCCTCCCACACTTGGCGATATGGTTTCTTTGAAAGGGGTGCACAACTGTCACCGATTTAGGGGTCTCCTACCATGGCGAGCAATGGATCAGGTTTGAGCAGTCAGAGCAGGGTCTCTGGCGGTAGAAGGGAGGGCAAGGCCCCTATTGATGACCACCTCAAGTGACTTGAGTTGCAGGAGGAGCTGTGGCGGAGCCAACTCGGCCGACGAGCCGGGGCAAAGTACACGACACTCGTGTCTGCCAGTTTTTTGCCCCTACAAAATGATGGTTAGCTCTCTATTTACTCCTAGTGTTCAAACGTGAATGCATGGCAGAGCCCTGGCAGCTGCCCCAGGTAGCCGGGAGGTGGCTCCGCCGCTGCGGAGGAGGAAGATGACAATCTGAACTTTGATGAAGAATACCCGGACGTGACCCCGAAGGCGGAATTCATGACGATCTGCCATGTGCATATGACGAGGCCCTACTCTAGGGAATCGTTCTATACTGCCATGAGGATGGCATGGAGCCTAGCCCAAGATGTGAACTTCAAGCCGGTGGGCGAGAACCTGTTCGTGCTCACCGTGAATTTCCTGGGAGACTGGAAGAGAGTCACCGAGCATGGTCCATGGCTGTTTCGTGATAATAGTGTTCTCATTGAACCCTATGATTGTTTCCAGAAACTGGACCACGTAATTCTTGACAAAATTTCAGTATGGATCCAGCTCCAAAACCTACCCCCTCCCGTTACAAGAAAAAGGAAGTTCTAGAAGCATGGTGCAAGAGGGTAGGGTAGGTGTGTTAATCTAACCCTCAGAGCAGATGGCAACTCTATCCGGGTTAGGGTGAGATTTGATGTGAACAAGCCCTTGACCAGGTTTCTTTCCATCATAAAGAATGCAGAGAAGGTGTTCTACCAAGTGTTTTTATGAGAAGATCCCGAAGTTCTGTTTTGTTTGTGGCCTACACCTTGAACATGGCAATGGGAAGCATGATCCAAAGGATATGGATTGGGGCGACGAGCTACTAGCCCTGATGTTTACTCCTCCGGTCTTCAAAGGAAGCCCTTCTAGGGGTGGCCATAGAGGTGGTAGTGGAGGTGGTGGGAGCAGAAACGCTCCTGGACGCCGGCAGCGTACAGATCCACTTCAGAAGGACCTGGACCTGGTTGACACAACATCCAACCCTGCAAATGGCGAGCCGGGAAGGGATCCACATCTGCAGATTTCTGGTAGGAAATGACTGAATATTGAAACCCCTAGTTCAGAGGTTATCCCTCCACTAGCATGAGGCTCGGGGGCTGCTGGAAATGGGATGGTGATCTTCAATAGGGATGCTCATGTCATTCCAGAAGAGAAGAAGGATGATGATCAGAAGGATGATGTTCAGGACTCTCTGTCCGAATCAAAGCGAATCAAGTTAGGTATTACCATTGTATTGAATTCTAGTGACAAAATATATGCGGGCTCCGAAAGGGAGCCTGTACAGTCGCAATGAAAATCATGAATTGGAACTGCCGGGGGGGGTAGGCAAATCACCGGCAGTTAGAGCACTACTAGAACTCCAGGGGCACATGAAACCGGATGTGCTTTTTCTGTCTTAGTCACATCTGAGTAAAATTAAGGCAGAAAAATTGAAAAGGAAAATGTCCTTCAATGAGACGATCATGTGGCAAAATGATGGCAGAAGTGGTGGCTTGGCACTCTTCTGGCAGAAAGATCTCAAGGTTACATCAAAGGAAGTCCATTCAAATTTCTTGGATATTTGTACTGAAGAAAATAGTGGCTCGGGATGGTGGGTCTCATTGGGATTTATGGAGAACCTAGCAGTGATAAGAAGCACTTGACTTGGGAGTATCGTAGCTCGATGCATAACATGGTTGATCTCCCATGGGCCATCCTTGGGGATTTTAGCGGGATACTAAAGTGTAGGAGAAGGATGGAGGGGTAGTGAGGTCCCAGAGATGCATGCAAAACTATCAAAATTCCCTGGGTGACTGCAACCTATTTGATATGGGTTTTGTTGGAGATATCTACACATGGAGAAGGGGAAAGATTAGAGAAAGACTCAATCGGGTGGTTTGTGATCAATGGTGGAACACCCTCTTTCCTTTGGCGGGGGGTCATCCACAACGGTTTTTATAAATCAGATCATCGACCTATTGTTGTTGATACAAAATACCTGGCTGACACAAGGGCGACCCCTCCAGCAAGGAAAAATTCTTTGAATCCCGGTGGTTAGTGGAGGACTCTGTAGATGAAGTGGTGGGCTAAGCACGGGAAGCGGCGCGATCCATCCCTTGTGGTCTAGCCCAAAGGGTGAGGGGTTCATTCGGCCCATCATGCATGCAACATGCACGTCCTCAAGGAGCCACGACGCTAGCTGCGTGTACTTTAGGATGAGATTAATTTGATTATGGTTGGCCCTCTTTTTGGTGAGGACAATGAAGATTCAAGAGCTCCAGTTGCAGATTGAGAATATTCACGAGAAGATAGAAATGAAGCATCCTCAAAGAAGTCACGCGACCTGGTTGAAATAGGGTGGTCGGAACACTAGTTTTCTTCAAAAACTTCGCGTTTATGAGGAAGAAGATAATTCAAATAAAGTAGCTGAAGGATGGGAATGGGAATTGGATCGAGGATGTGACTGCCCTCAAAACTCACATTCACAGGTACTTTCAGCATCTTTTCACTACTGAGTTGATTTGATAATGATGTTGTAATAAACAAAGTCAAGCCTTGTGTTACTCAATCCATGAATGAGATCCTTAGTGCACCTTATACTTGTGAGGAGGTCAGGAAGGCGTTATTCATCATTGGTGAGCTCAAGGCACAGAGTCCCGACGACCTTCACGCTATTTTCTTCAACCGATATTGGTCCATGTCTGGGGACGATCTGGCTGATGAGGTGCTTCAAGCAGTGAATGATACTATTATCGTTCTTATTCCCAAAGTTGACAGTCCTGAGGAGGTAACGGAATTTCGCCCAATAAGCTTGTGTAATGTGGTTTACAAAGTTATTTCTAAGTGTTTGTAGGGAGACTGAAGTTGATCCTCCCTGAGATTATTTCACCAAATCGAAGTGCTTTTGTCTCGTGGCGCCTAATTACTTATAATGTGCTTGTTACTTATGAATCTTATCATACCATCAAGAAGAAGAGGAGTGGAAAAAAGAATGGTTTATGTGCTATTAAACTCGACACACATAAGGCTTATGATAGAATCGAGTGGAGCTTTCTAGATAAAATTCTTGGAAAAGTTGGTTTTGATTTGAGGCGGATTAAGATGATAATGGAGGTATTGAAGGAAAGGTACTTCCCCTCCGGCGACCTTCTAAACGTTGAACTAAAGAAGGGCTCTTTGTACACTTGGCAAAGCATCCATGCTGGCATCCAATGTTTAAAAAATGTTACATATGGCGGGTGGGTGATGTGTCAAACATTCACATCTGGAATGACCCATGGATCCCCAACAGCCCTTCCAGGAAGGTCTTGATAGTGAGGGGTAATATTGTGTTGTCCAATGTCTCAGAACTGAATAAACCAGATACAAGTGAATGGGATGAAGACCTGGTTAGGAGCTTGTTCTCGACTATTGATGCAATAAGAATCCTCAACATTCCTTTGTCCATTGGCTATATGGAGGATTTTATTGCTTGGAATCACACTAAGATGGGTATCTTCTCCGTACGATCAGCTTACTACACTGAATGGTAGTTCCAGCATGGGAGAAAACATGCGACAACCAACTCGCAAGCGCTACTATAGTGAATCATGTTTGCGAGGAAGTGTGGAAATTACAAGTCCCGAGTAAGGTAAAGATATTCCGTTGGAGGGTCCTGCATGGCACTATTCCATGCAATGGTATTCTTGCTAATCATCATATCCAAACCAGCAACCTCTTCCCAATTTGCAAAGTTCATTGTGAAGATATCGAGCATGCTAGTTTCTTATATGCTAGAGTTACTGAAATATGGGACCTGGATGTTCATAACACCATCGTGGCAACCTGTGAGCATGACAACACAGGTCCCTATGCTCTGGAGGCTATACTTCGAGGCCATGTTTCAGGAACTACACTTATCTGGGGTGTGGGTTTGAAGGACCTTGTGGCAATTGATTGTTGGTATACATGGTGGGAACGACAGCGTATTGTGCGAGGGGAGCCAGTCTAGAATACGACTCACTACACGCAGGGTATAGTCGCGATTGTTCTTAATTATGTGGGAGCAGCGAGGCCCAACAGCAAGATCCAACAACACGGTTGGGAACAACCTAGTGAAGGTTTTGTGAAGCTTAATATTGATGCAGAATTTTCTGTTGAGGAGGGGTCGGGTGCCATGGGCGGGGTGATCCGCGATGATAAAGTTTGTTTTGTTTTGGTCGGTTCTTGTGCTATCAATCATGTCGCGGATGCTCCAATAGCTGAGGATCGCTCTCTGCGGGATGATCTAATCTTATCTAGAAACATAGGATGCAACAAGGTTATAGTGAACGCTGACTGCATGGAAGTCATTTGGGTCATGTAGGAGGTAGGAAATTCTATTGGCCCAAATCCCACTATCTATGAGGAGTGCAATTTCTTTGCATGTAATTTTTCGAGTATTTCTTTTGTTGACTATCCTAGGGAGAGCAATATGGTAGCTCATTTTCTAGCTAGTCGAGTGGTGGGACCTCTAACCACTACGTGGTGTGTGGATCCGTCTGTACTCATTTTAGATGCTATGGTAAATGATGTAAACATATTTCAAGTTCAATAAAATGCCTAAGGCTTTCCCTAAAAAAAGATCTCCAACAAGTTTGACTAAAATTACATTGCATATTGAGGAGATTTGTTCGGTGAAAAACAAATAACACAGAGACTATGGAAACACACAACAACTAGGGCATACTCACTTTTTAAAACCGGACCACTCCGGTTTCCTTAGTTAACTTCTCAACAAAAATAAATGACAAGTCTGACGTCTTCAGATGTAGTTGTGGCGCTTCTATGTAGTGTGGAGATTTGCCCTCTTTTGAGGTTACGAAGAGGTCTGTGGTCGTCTCCCTTTGGCGTTGCCCTCTCTCTTCAGCGGCGCTCCTGCCCTGTTCAGTTAGGTGATGGGTAGTAGGTATATGTGGTTTTTGTACGGCTTTTCTCTAATTGACCGAGTCTGGTTATATTTTTGTGCTTTCATTTTCTTGTAAATTGTATCAATTATATTATTTTATGAAATTTGTGGAAATCCCTGCCTTTTTTAAGAGTTTCTAAATATATTTTTAGATGAAACAATTGGCACAAAAGGGGCTAAACGGGTCAAATATTGCGAGGAGGCACATCACGCATGCCCCGATCGATACAAACACTACAGAATGAGAAATCTGACAATGTCATGTAGACAAATTTAGGTAATGCTTAAATGCAAGCCAACACATAACGCACACCACAACCGATGTCACGACTATAGAAGACAAAACACGCTAAGCGGCCACTACTTTAGAAACGTGTCACCACCAACTTCAATCGCTTGTCGTCATCGAAGCTCCAACAGTATCATTGACAAGCACACATCACCATTTGGAGTTTCTAATTCTCTGCGGAAATAACAAGCCCAACTGCTACGGGTGCGGTTGAGCTTGAGCGGTGGTTCTGTGCATTGTAGAGACTTGTCATCTTCCAAGGTTACGATAAGTATAGCACGTCCTCCCTTTGGTGTTGGCTTATCTCTCCATCGGCACTCCGGGCCTATTTGGCCAGGTGTTGTGGATGTAGGTATATGTGAATTTTGTCCTTATTTCCGTATTAACCAAGATTTGTTAGGTCGGTTCAGCTTTCTTATAAACTGGATCAATTCGATTTTGCATATAAAAATGTGAAAACTCATTGTCGTGTCGAAGAGGTTTCTAGAAAAAAATGTTACAGGAAACGGTTGATGGAAAAGGAGCAGAATGGGCTCAAACATTGTTAGGAGACCCATCACGCATGCCCTAGTTGGTACAAATGCTATTGAATGAAAAACGTGATGGCACCATGTACAGCCGTTTAGGTAAAGTTTAATGCAAGCTAGCTAGCGCATGACACATAACACAACCAAAAGCCTGACCAGAGAACGAAAAATACGCTAAGCAGCCACTGCTTCATCAACGAACGGTTTCCAACTTCAATGTCGTTATCGAAGCTCTAAGAGTATCTCATTTATGAGCATGCATTGTCATTTTGGGTTGCAATTTGCTTCCTCCCCTCAGACTTATCTAGGACTACCTCTTTCCACCAACATGTTTCGACTTTCTTGTTTTTCACTTCTTTTAAAACCACATCATTATTTTTTCTTTGCCTTGCTTAGGGCATAAACTCATACTTGCGCTTATATTCTAGATATGTGGGGATTGTGAAATATAGCAAACATACAAGAAGTGATTGTATTTGGTCTTATATTGAGGGATGGCCTAGAAGTGATTGGCATGTTACTATGCTTTACATGAATGATTGTCATTGTTTACCCAATAAACTTGACATTCTTTCTAAACCATTGGCACTGGTGATTTTGACTTGATGCATTTTATTGACAACGACTATGTATGAACTTCTTCTATATGCATTGAGATGGTTGATAATTGTTAAATAGACCTTTGATGAACTTTTGTTTTACCGATTTATATTCACATAAGTGATATATTAGTTAAATCAAGATCATGTTTGGTAGCATTTCTTATTCTTGAGTACATGCTTATCCGACTTGTCTTCACGTCTCTCATATGGCAATCATGAACGAAGTATCTTGGGCTATCACAATTGTAGTACTCTGTTTTTCCAAAAGATCTTCCATTGAGATTCTTCCCCTTGTTTACCATGGTGACCGAATATTTCTTGACCAAAAGAGTCAAGTCTTCTACAAAGTCATTTGTTGAGAAAGTGGTGTCAACTTCTTCCTCAACATTTTCTTCAACCTCATCTTCTTCCTTAGATACTTAAAAAAATCTTCTTCCTTAGATGAACGCACAACCACTCTCTTGGCCTTCAAAGCAAGGTTTGTGTTCTTGGTCGCTTCAGCAATAGCAAATGTTTTCTTGGACTTGGTTTTCAAGAGATGATGTGTGGAGAAGATTTATACATCTTGAGCCCCGGTCAACTTGTGCTGGGCCGGGCGTTGATGATCCATCATCACCATAGTATGCCCCATTAGGACCATGACATCAATGAACTTATCCTTGATGTAATTGTCATTTTCCCAAGAGCATCCAAAGGTTCTCAGATTGAGCACGAGAGACTTCAACCTTCTATACAACTCATAAGTGGTCTCACCATCATTTCTCACAAATAGATTGACCTCTTGCTTGAGCAAGGCCACATGGGATCTTTGAATGGCTTCATCACCTTCAAGTGCTTCCTTGAGACAATCACAAATTTCTTTGGTGGTCTTGAAGAGAGCAATGTAGTTGCTATAATCATCGGTCACTTCAATAAAAAATATGTTGAGAGAGGTAGCATTGAAAAGATCATCAATGGGTCCCCTCATAGTGAAACTTGTGGGATCCTTGGTGAAAGCACATTTGCTCACTTTGTGGTTTTGGTAATTAATGTCAACATATTCCTTGTTGGACTAATAGTTTTATCTAGCACTTTTCACACAAGTTCAACAATGGCATGGCAAGGACATGAGGATGTGGACCCCTTCAAAATGCTAAGGACATGGATTGGCAAAAGCTCAAGACTCTACATTTTTGGTGAAGTGATCCAAGATCACATTGAGTCCACAGGAAAGCCAATACTATTAAAATGGGGTGAGATTTTGATGATAATTTGGATGCTCAACTGCTTAGTGACATCGCTCCAAAATCCTCGGCCACTTTCTCTATCCAAATATGTCCAAAATCCTTCAAACCAACTCGGCCCCACTGAATCCTACCTATCCAGACCCACCGAGTTCATCTGGACACTGCCACAGCCAAACTCTAACAAATCAGATCCGCCAATATGGATCTCGGTCCCACCGAGATGGCCTTGCCAACTCTCTATCACCTGTTAAAATTATTTTGGTCTTACCGAGCTTTACAATCGGTGCCACCGAGATGGCTTGCCAACCTTCTATTGCCTTATTGCTTTATTTTGGTCTTACTGAGATGAGGCAATAGGTGCCACCGAAGCAAGGTTTGCCCTGCCGTTGCACATCTGTCGCTCTGAGATGTTTCCATTAGGTCCCACCGAGACCTCCAACGTTCACATCTTTTACACAAGTCGGTGCCACCAAGAATTCTGGTCGGTGCTACCTAGTTGGGTAAAATGTGTCTAACAGTGAGATTTCGTGTGAAGGCTATATATACCCCTTCACCCCCTCTTACTTAGTAACAAATCCATCAGAACGTGACTACACTTCCACCATTCATTTTCTAAGAGAGAACCACCTGCTCATGTGTTGAGACCAACATATTCCATTCGTACCATTTGAACCTTGATCTCTAGCCTTCTCCAAGTTGGTTTCCACTCAAATCCTTCTCCACCATAGCCAAATCTGCGAGAGAGAGTTGAGTGTTTGTAGACTATCATTTGAAACACAAGAGCAAAAGTTCATCATCTACACACCATCTATTACCTTTTGGAGAGTGGTGTCTCCTAGATTGGTTAGGTGTCGCTTGGGAGCCTTTGACATGATGTGGATTGAACCAAGAAGTTTGTAAGGGCAAGGAGATCGCCTACTTCGTGAAGATCTACCCGAGTGAAGCCATGGTGGAATAGACAAGGTTGCTTGTCTATGGACCCTTTGTGGGGGGAGCCCTCCGCGGACTCACGCAACCACTGGCCTCCTTGGGTTTAAGTCTCCATAAACGTGGATGTACGATAGCACTATCTATCGAAACCACGCCAAAAATATCTGCGTCTCCATTGTGTTTGCTCATTCCTATCCCCATCCCCTTTACATTCTTGCACTTGCATTTTTTACTCTTTCCGCTGCCTATTCTCATGCCATGCTTGTGTAAATTGTATTCTATGTCCATTTACATGTGCTAAATTCAACCTTAACTTGAAGAATTGTAGAAACCGCCACTTTTGCTTGTTAAGGGTCTAATCACCCCCCTCTAGACCCCTCTTCTCGATTGTCGGTGTCAAAACCGACGGATCTCGGGTAGGGGGTCCCGAACTGTGCGTCTAGGCGGATGGTAACAGGAGACAAGGGACACGATGTTTTACCCAGGTTCAGGCCCTCTTGATGGAGGTAAAATCCTACGTCCTGCTTGATTGATATTGATGATGTGGGTATTACAAGAGTAGATCTACCACAAGATCAAGGAGGCTAAACCCTAGAAGCTAGCCTATGGTATGATTGTTGTTCGTCCTATGGACTAAAGCCATCCGGTTTATATAGACACCGGAGAGGGCTAGGGTTACACAGAGTCGATTACAATGGTAGGAGATCTAGATATCCGTATCGCCAAGCTTGCCTTCTACGCCAAGGAAAGTCCCATCCGGACACGGGATGGAGTCTTCAATCTTGTATCTTCATAGTCTTGGAGTCCGGCCGATGATGATAGTTCGGCTATCTGGACACCCCCTAGTCCAGGACTCCCTCAGTAGCCCCTGAACCAGGCTTCAATGACGACGAGTCCGGTGCGCATATCGTCTTCGGCATTGCAAGGCGGGTTCCTCCTCCGAATAATTTATAGAAGATTGTGAACACCAGGATAGTGTCCGGCTCTGCAAAACAAATTCCACATACCATTGTAGAGAGAATAATATTTACACAAGTTCAATTTGCTGACGTATTTTGTGGCGTGACATCACACCACTACCAAGCCTTTACTCGAATTGTTTTTATTGTACCACCTCAGCGCGTTTAGCGAAGCGGTTTACTTGGCATGTCTTGTCGAAGCAGAGATCGTGTTCCCCTTATTCCGGGATTCTCATCAATACGGACGTGGGTAACCCAACCGCGCCCATTGCCACGCCCCTCCATCGAAGGCGGGTTCCAAACAGTCATGGGGACGACTCTTGGTATTCTCCCCCTTTATAATGAGACCAAGGCCCGTTCTTTTTCTTCAATCCTCAATCGAATCCGCCCCTCTCCCCGAGTTCCAACTCCCAGGGCTCCAGATTCGGGTACTTCCGTCCTTCGACAATGTCCGGCTCCGACCTACGAGGCCGGTGGATGCCCTCCTCCGTCAAGGAAGAGGACGTGCTAAAGCTGAGAGACGCCAGGTACTTAACCTATGAGATTTCGCATAGGTTGCCTGCCCAAGGACAATTTATTCCTACTCTCGAGCCCGGTGAGAGTGTCGTGTTCGTGTCTCACCTCTGTCGGGGTTTAGGCTTCCCGATGGATCCCTTCGTGAGGGGGCTCATGTTTTACTATGGGCTAGAATTCCATGATTTGGCTCCGGAGTCCATCCTCCACATCTCATCATTCATTGTCGTCTGTGAAGCCTTCCTCCGCACTACCCCTCACTTCAGCTTGTGGCTCAAAACCTTCAACGTGGAGCTGAAGATGATTGAGGGGCGTCAGGTAGAGTGCGGCGGGGCGGTTATAAGCAAGAGGGCCGATGCTCCATGGCCCGAGGGCTCTTTCCAGGAGGAGCTCGGCTTGTGGCAACAGGAGTGGTTCTATATCACCACTCCCAAGGGCAGCAGGCAGAGGCCGCCGCCCGCCTTTCGCCCGGGCCCTCCACAACGGCTGATGTCATGGGTCAACAAAGGGCTTGACTGGGGGCCGTCCAAAGACGCACCCCTGTTGCAGGGCCGGATTCGAGACCTCCAAGAAAGGAAGATCAATCTGGTTGTAGTGGCACAGGTTATGCTGATTCGGCGCCTTCTGCCTTGCAAACGTCGCCTCCTCCGCCTGTGGGAATTTAACCCGGAGGGACCACGAGCTCTTCAACACTTCATGGGTTTGACACCCATGGAGATGTACAAACTGTTCTTCGGATCACAAGAGATGCATCCGGACTTGACCGAGGACGCTGGCCTAAGTTGCAATCGCCCGGATACTCAAGTAAGTAGCCCTGCGCCCGGACACATTGTCCATTTATTTATCATGGGTTTGCCTTTTAACCAGCTATCCCTTGGACAGGAGTGGATAGCGCAAGCAAAACTGATACGGTGTCCGGCCCCCCTCCCTGAGACCACGCCGGATCCCGTGTTAATCAAAATGTTGGAGGTTGCACCTTCGGAGGAGGGCGAAGGGGGGCACAGGGAAACTACCACCTCTACCAAGGAGCCTTTCAGTAAGGGGGGAATCGAGAGTCCCTCCCTCCAGGGGGAGAAGAGGACCGCTTCCGAAGACCCGGAGGCCAAGGCCTCAAGCGGGGAAAGAAATCACCGGAAGGTCCTGTGCCGGGAAGAGCCCTGGCCGCACAGTCTCCCCAAAGGAATCAGCCCTCCAGCGAGCCGTAAGTAAAAAGGGGGAGTTTTGTAATAGGGGATATCCCTACTTTATTTCTAAGGGTAACCGAAGTTTTCACCTTGTAGTTCGGATCTCAGCCCTTCTCAGCAGAGCTCATCTTCGGGGGACCTTCGTCCAGAGATGATGGAGAGCGAAACGCCTCCATCTTCCACCCCGTTAGGTGGGGCGGACGACCCTGAGGTGTCGTCACGGAGGGTCTCCCCGAGTCCGGCGGGGCCGGGGAGTTCGGCACCCACTGGAGTACGGCCGGAGGAGCTGCAGGATTTGCTCGAGAGGGCGTCTATCTCAGAAGATCACCGCACATTAATGAGTATGGTGATTGAAAGGATCTCATCCACCGAGAGCGGGTTGTATGAGGCCGTCAGAAGTTTGCTGACGGGGTTTGAGGTACGCAAAAAATGACATACCTTTTGACAGTTTTGCACATGGAGTGCGCCCTGTATAGATAGTAGCCCCTGAGACTTGGTATGTTGTCGAAAGCGACAGCGTGCCGAGGATCATAATCTCAGTTATAGAATGTCGCCTTTCCTATGCAGATGGCGGAATATTCGGTGGCCAGCCGGATTGATGGAGTTGCCGAGCTGAAGCGGCAACTCGACGTTGCGGATGCGGACATCGCGCTGGTTAATAAACGACTTGACGAGTCACAAGGTAGGTGGTTGCTCCGCGGTCACCTAGTAAGGGAGCTGATGCCCGTTCCTTACAATTTGTATGCTTGATGCAGATGGTGCCGCTGCTGTGGAAGACTTTCGAGCGGAGCTTGCTCGAGCCAAGGAGCAAGCCAGGAAAAGTGATGCGGCTGCCTCGAAGGCAGCGGAAGAGCTAAAAGTCGAAAAGGCTGCTCACTGCCGAAGCAGGGAGGAGATGGCCGGAATGGCCGTGAAATTAAAAGATGCTACCGACTGCTATGAGGTTCTTGAAAGAGAACGCCGAGCGGAGCAAGAGGACCTGAAGAAGGCCGCCACCGAAGCCAAGGATGCCCGTAGTGCGATGCGGGCTATGAAGGAGGAACTGCGTCAGGCCGGAGACATTGCGGCGGGAAAGCCCTTTCTGCTGCGTAGGAAATTCACGGATCCAAAGTATGCTCAGTTAGGCCAATTGTGTGGTGTGGAGGATCCTTATCTGGATTTGGCGGCGAGTGCGGCGGACGCAGGCGTGCACTTCCGAAGCCAGAAGGATCACAAAATGGAAGAGCTTTTCTGGTCTCAATTCCATAGTCCGGAGCGTCCACTTCCGTTGACCGATCGGTTGGCTGAGTGGGCTGAGCTGAATAGATTGTCCGGACTTGCCATGACGGATGTGGTGGCTCATCTGTGGCCAAAGAGGCCCAAGCCGGAGAGTTATTTTGGCTTGTTGCAGGGATTCCTTGGGGCGGTGCCGCATATCGAGGCAATGAAGCGGTCGGCATGCATAGAGGGTGCACGGATGGCTCTCGCCCGTGTTAAGACATACTGGGCGGAGATGGATGCCACCGATGTTGCATCCCGGGGTTCGGACAAAAGCCGATTACCCGCCGAGCACTATTTTGAGGAAGTTCTGCAGGGCGCTCGTTTAATAGAGGCGCAGTGCTGGAAAGATGTTATGTTCAAATGACATGTATGATTTGTGAGATCATGTTTATAATGTAACGGCTTTTTATACTTGTGCGTTCAAGTATTGAACTATCTCCTGTGCGGCCGTATATGTATGTATAACCTGAAAGATGGCAGTCTTTGGCTTCAGCCCCCACGCACATGGTGCGGGGGTGTTTGCAAAAAAAAGCGCTTTTTCACACTTAATCCAACGTCTCGGTCCTTTAAAGGAGGTGATAGCATAGCAAACTAGGCAACCGGACTATAATGCTTTATCACTTTCACTTAGCCATAGGAGCTCAATGGTGGGGCTACTATATAGCCCCTAGAGGCACCGCGCTCTCCGAACTCGGGGCGCGTATGTGCCTGACCGGAAAGCGGTCCTTCGTCAAAGCGGAGGAATTCTAAACATTCCAGTAGTCGATCGAGTGGTTGACCAGTCTCTCGCTATATCATGACAGCCAGTTTTCGACTTTCTCTACTGAGGTGCTCGCCCGACCGAACCGGGGCACAATCGCAGTAGTTCTCCTGGTGCCGCGTTAGCCGATGGAGCGGAATGTAAGGCAACAAAACACAGGAGCCGGGCAAACCCAACATTTGACCAAAGACATGATTCGGAGCTGATGCATATAAGGCCTAACTCGAGACGCCGAACACTCCCTGAGGTATTCGGTCTTTATGATACTGGGCAGAACAATGCCCTAAGCCCCTAGTGTCCAGGTACGGGCGAGAACTTCTGACGCGGCCGATGCCAAAACGCCAGCCTCCTCCTCGGTTATGGTAGGAAACCGGGGGATGTGTATCAACAAGAGACCGTGAGAAAGGTTTATGCAGGGTCTTAATCTGAAAAGAATCCTTGCAACGGGTCCCTGCTGCACATCTGCGCCTGTGTCTCCGTTGTGCTGTATCCTGGACGGGTGTAGCACGTGCTTCATCTGTAAAAGAGAAGGACTTAGTTTGGAAAAAATATCGTGCAAAAGATGTATTTAAAATAAAGTATGATTTGTAAGATGAATGAAGTTGAGCTTTATTGGCTCTCATTGTTTATACGTGCAGCCCCTTGTAAAGAGGTATGCGGCTGGGAAGCCCCTTGTTTATTTATGCCGGACTCGCCTAACCGTGTCCGAGGTCTGAATGACCTATTTTTAGGGGCTTTGGCCAGCGAGGTCGGATTAGTGTGTGGCTGTCAAAGCAGCCTCACGTTTTCCGCGGTTCGAGGAACACTCGGAGTTACCCTTTAATGAGATTATGCCGCGTGGACCGGGCATTTTAAGCGTAAGAGACGCGTAATGTGGTATTGCGTTAAAGCGGGCGAAAGCTTCGCGTACCAGTAGTGCTTGATCGCTACTTTTGAATGGGGCGATATGGAAAATGAGCTTTTCGCGACGGAGGTTGTCGGATGAACCGAACACGACCTCTAGTAGTACAGAGCCTGTACAATTGGCGTAAAGGCCTGGCGTCACTCCTTTGAAGGAAGTGTTGCTACGGCGAATTTCGGTAGGGTCTATCCCCATTCTGCGGATGGTGTCCTAGTATAGCAGGTTTATATCACTGCCGCCATCCATTAGGACTTGTGTGAATTGTAGTCCGTCGATTATGGGATCCAATACCAAAGCAGTCCCTCCTGTGTTTCGAACACTTCTGGAGTAATCCTGATGGTCGAAAGTAATTGGTTTAAGCATCCAATTTCGGGACTCTGCTGGGGTGGACCGTGCAACACGTGTTTTAGCAGGTGCCGCACTATTTTTCCTTGTTATCACATGAAGTGAGTTCAGTGTTTTGACTTCTAGTGGGAAAGTCTTCTGTTTTCCGGCGTGCTGCTTGTGGGGTTCGTCGTCGTCTTCGCTTGGTGCGTCGAGCCCCTTGTGTTCGGCATTAAGTCGGCCGGACTGCTTGAAGACCCAACAATCTCTGTGGGTATGGTTTGCAGGCTTCCCGGGGGTACTATGGATTTGACATATCCTATCCAAGATTTTGTTTAGGTTGGATAGCTCATCACTGTTGTCCTTAAGAGGCAGTGTTTTATTATTCGGCCGAGAGCTTTTGAATCCGGCGTTGACCGCCGTGCTATTTGGGCCATTTTCCTTGTTCCGGTGCTGATCTTTTCTGCCTCGTGATTTTCCATTTCCATCCCTGACCTCGGATGTACTCGGGTCGCTGGTGCTGCATCTTGCCAGCCAGCTATCTTCCCCCGCGCAAAAGCGGGTCATGAGGCTTGTTAGCGCGGCCATTGTTCTTGGTTTTTCCTGGCCAAGGTGTCTGGCGAGCCATTCGTCTCGGACGTTATGTTTAAAGGCTGCTAAGGCTTCGGCGTCCGGACAGTCGACTATTTGGTTCTTTTTGGTGAGGAACCTGTTCCAGTATTTGCATGCTGACTCTCCGGGCTGTTGAGTTATGTGACTTAAATCGTCTGCATCCGGAGGGCGGACATAAGTCCCTTGAAAATTTGCTCGAAACGCATCCTCGAACTCTTCCCAACTTCCAATGGTATTTTCTAGGAGGCTTTTGAGCCAATGCCGAGCTGGCCCTTTGAGCTTGAGGGGTAGGTATTTTATGGCATGGAGATCGTCTCCTCTGGCCATATGTATGTGTATGATATAATCCTCAATCCAGACTCCGGGGTCTGTTGTTCCGTCATATGCCTCTATGTTTACGGGTTTGAATACCGCTGGAAATTCATGATCCAGTACCTCATCGGTGAAACATAGTGGGTGTGCGGCGCCCCTGTATTTAGGTGTGCCGTTGTCTTCAAACACTCGGTGGGTTGTGCTGCTCCCTGGAGTCTTCTTTTTTGGCCCATAGATGGACCTGACCGGGCCATCCTTTTTGCGAGGATCCTTATGTGGATCGTGTACCGGATTGTGTGTGGCACCGCTTGCCACTCTTAGCCTGTCATCTGGTCGTCTATCCGGCCAGGCGGCCTCTTTCTTTTTTGACTGTGGGGGCTCTACGGCCTCCTCGTCAAATTCGGGCAACAACTTGCGTTTCGGGTAGCTCTTTGCCTAGTGACTATCGCCGTATTTATCTGCGGTATTGAGTACTTTGCTCCATCTCATTCTGAGTGCGTCCTCCGCTGTTTTGAGCTTCCGTTTTTGCTTCTTCAAACTTCTTGAAGTGGCGACGAGCCTTTTATGAAGGTTCTTATGCTCCGGTGGTGTGTCCGGCGTGAGATCGTCTGGACTGTTGTTTTCGTCGGGGATGGGTTGCTTGTCCAATTCCTCCTGTTCGGATGGTTGCTTGGTGGCATGTTCGTCGTCCACTGCTTCGCCCTGCTCTAAGGCTGGGTCAGTATGGGTGCCGTTGTTATCGAGGCGGGACTTCAGGCGGCGCTTGCGTCGCCGTTTTGGTTGTTTGTCGGGGGAGTTGTCCTTCGCCATGTCCCGTTGTTCCTCGCTATCGCTTCCCTTTGGTGTATCCACCATGTATACGTCGTGAGTTGAGGTGGCTTTCCAGTGCCCAGTAGGCGCTGGTCTTTGGTCGTCTCCGGCATCGTCGTCCATACCGTCGATGTCTTTGGAGTCGAAGTCTAGCATGTCGGTTAGATCGTTGACAGTGGCTACTAAGTGGGTGGTGGGTGGGCCTTGAATTTCTTCGTCGTCTGCATCCCAACCGTTCTGGTCGCAGTCCGGCCAGGTCTCTCTTGATAACGAGAGATACTTTAGTGAACTCAGGATGTCGCCAAAAGGTGAGTGTTGAAAGATGTCCGCAGTGGTGAACTCCATGATCGGCGCCCAATCGGATTCGATTGGAGGGGGCGCGGGATGTTCGGAGTCCGGCGAGGAGTCCGGCACCTCGGAGTCACGAGCTTGACAAGGGATAAGGTCAATATTCGGCTCCATCGCCATAGAGGTTGCAGGCCCCGAGGCGGTGTCTAGCCACCCGTCCTCGATCTGCGCAGCCGGCTCCGAATTGAGGGTCGGAGTGGACTCATGTGCGGCCTCCAGGGCACTGTCCGGCAGCAGAGCTAAATCATGCCCATCGTGACAGTGCGGCGCGCTCGGCTGTGGCTCGAATCCATCGAAGATCAAGTCCCCGCGGATGTCAGCCGTGAAGTTCAAACTTCCAAATCTGACCTGACGGCCAGGGGCGTAGCTTTCGATCTACTCTAGATGGCCAAGCGAATTAGCCCGCAGTGCAAAGCCGCCGAATACGAAGATCTGTCCGGGGAGAAAAGTCTCACCCTGGACTGCGTCGTTGTTGATGATCGAAGAAGCCATCAAGCCTATCGGTGACGACACAGAGGAACTCTCAATGAAAGCACCAATGTCGGTGTCAAAACCGGCGGATCTCGGGTAGGGGGTCCCGAACTGTGCGTCTAGGCGGATGGTAACAGGAGACAAGGGACACGATGTTTTACCCAGGTTCAGGCCCTCTTGATGGAGGTAAAACCCTACGTCCTGCTTGATTGATATTGATGATGTGGGTATTACAAGAGTAGATCTACCACGAGATCAAGGAGGCTAAACCCTAGAAGCTAGCCTATGGTATGATTGTTGTTCATCCTATGGACTAAAGCCATCCGGTTTATATAGACACCAGAGAGGGCTAGGGTTACACAGAGTCGGTTACAATGGTAGGAGATCTACATATCCGTATCGCCAAGCTTGCCTTCTACGCCAAGGAAAGTCCCATCCGGACACGGGATGAAGTCTTCAATCTTGTATCTTTATAGTCTTGGAGTCCGGCCGATGATGATAGTTCGGCTATCTGGACACCCCCTAGTCCAGGACTCCCTCATCGATCTTTCAATTGGTATCAGAGCATTGGTCTCCATTGCTTTGGTTTAATCACCATTGGAGGAAGATGGATGAGTCTACATTCGGGAGTATTAGACATAGAGTGCCTATCCTTGATGGGGAGTTTTATGGTTCTTGGAAAACTGACATGCTTGAGATTTTCAATGAATATAATTTGAGCAAGTATATTCTTAGCCCTTATGTGCCTCCTACTAATCCTTTGCATCCTACTCCCGAAGAGTATCTTGACATGGTTAGTAATCTTAGGACGGTCAATCTTATCATTGGAGGATTACCTAGAAATGTGCTTGTTTGCTTGCAAAACTTTGAATGCGCATATACTATACAGAATTACCTTGAGGAGAACTTTCCAAATTATTCATTGACAAATCTAAATGAAATCCTGCTTAAGTCTATTGCCTTTCATAAGATGAAGCCTAGGGATCCTAAGTTTGATAAATGTCTATTTGAACTCCATGATCTTATGCGTGCTAAGGGTGATCGTAGAAACTTTATTTTCTTGTTACGCTTATTTTCCACTTCACTCTAAAATTCTTTGAACTTTTCAAACATTTCAGACTATGTTTCATTAAGTAGACATACCCATATCTGCGCAAATCATCTGTGAAGGTCAAAAAATAACGATACCCGCCACGAGCCTCAACACTCATTGGACCGCATACATCGGTATGTATAATTTCCAATAAGTCAGTAGCTCGTTCCATTGTTCCGGAGAACGGAGTTTTAGTCATCTTGCCCATGAGGCATGGTTCGCAAGCACCAAGTGATTCAAAATCAAGTGATTCCAAAAGCCCATCAGCATGGAGTTTCTTCATGCGCTTTACACCAATATGACCTAAACGGCAGTGCCACAAATAAGTTGCACTATCATTATCAAGTTTGCATCTTTTGGCTTCAATATTATGAACATGTGTATCACCACGATCGAGATTCAACAAAAATAGACCACTCAACAAGGGTGCATGACCATAAAAGATATTACTCATATAAATAGAACAACCATTATTCTCCAATTTAAATGAATAACCGTCTCGCATCAAACAAGATCCAGATATAATGTTCATGCTCAACGCTGGCACCAAATAACAATTATTCAGGTTTAAAACTAATCCAAAGGTAGATGTGGAGGTAGCGTGCCGACGGCGATCACATCGACCTTGGAACCATTTACGACGTGCATCGTCACCTCATCCTTAGCCAATCTTGGTTTAATCCGTAGCCCCTGTTTTGAGTTGCAAATATGAGCAACAGAACCAGTATCGAATACCTACGCGCTACTACGAGCATTAGTAAGGTACACATCAATAACATGTATATCAAATATACCTTTCACTTTGCCATCCTTCTTATCCGCCGAATACTTGGAGCAGTTCCGCTTCCAGTGACCAGTCCCTTTGAAGTAGAAGCACTCAGTTTCAGGCTTAGGTCTAGACTTTGGTTTCTTCCCGGGAGTAGCAACTTGCTTGCTATTCTTCTTGAAGTTCCCCTTCTTCCCTTTGCCCTTTTTCTTGAAACTAGTGGTCTTGTTAACCATCAACACTTGATGCTCCGTCTTGACTTCTACCTCCACAGCCTTCAGCATTGCGAAGAGCTCGGGAATCGTTTTCGTCATCCCTTGCATATTATAGTTCATCATGAAGCCTTTATAGCTTGGTGGCGGTGATTGAAGAACTCTGTCAATGACACTATCATCAGGAAGATTACACTATAAAAAAATACACATCCGTGATGATATGTGTTTGTCACAGTAGGTCGTGTTTTTTGTCATGCATGTACATCCATGACGATTTTATGACAGAATCAAGATAGTCATACTTGTGCTGTCGTAGAAGTGTTCCATGACATTACCAAAATTATCATCACGGAAGTGTCCACTTCCATGACGATAAATCACGCGTCACAGAAGTGCTTTCGTCAAGGGTGACCGACACATGGCATCCACCATAACGGAACACCGTTAAGCTATCGGGTCCGGTTTTGGATCCGTTAACCCGTTAACAGCCCGAACCAATGGTGATTTTCCATGTGTAAAATTATCATTCGCTGGAGGAGACATGTGTCAGCTCCGCGTTGGCACAGGTGTCACTCATCCAATGGGCGAGACGCGTGTATGATATGTTGACACGTGGACGGGCCCATAAAGTTTAAATGGGCCGGCCCAACTAAAGGCCCACAAGATTTTGCGGACCATAATGGGCCGGCCCAGCTAAAGGCGCATGAGATTTTGCGGACCATAATGGGCTGGCCCAGCTAAAGGCCCACAAGATTTTGCGGGCCATAATGGGCCGGCCCAGGTAAAGGCCCACAAGATTTTTGTGTGCCATAATGGGCCGGCCCAGGTAAAGGCCCAAAAGATTCTTGCAGATCATAATGGTCCGGCCCAGCTAAAGGCCCATGAGATTTTGCCGACATTAATGGGCCGGCCCAGTTGTAGGCCCACAAGATTTTGAGGACCCTAGTAGGCCGGCCCATTAACTGGCTGCCATGTTTTGGGCCAAATGCCGGCCCATATTTGATCCGGTCCATTAATGTCCTGCCACGTTCCGGGCCTAATAATGGCCCATATGAGATCTGGCCCGTTAAAATCCTACCACGTTCTGGGCCAAATTACAACCCAGATCCTTTAAGAGGCTTTGGGCTAAATTATGGCCCATATCAGAT
This sequence comes from Triticum dicoccoides, assembly GCF_002162155.2. NCBI lineage: Eukaryota > Viridiplantae > Streptophyta > Magnoliopsida > Poales > Poaceae > Triticum > Triticum dicoccoides. The sequence continues at coordinate 120,064,677 of NC_041385.1, forward strand.
TCGGCCCGTCAACTGGACGCTATGCTTTGAGCCCACTTGCTAAAGGCCCATTTAGTAATTCGGCCTGATATTAGTTTCGGCCTGTTAAGGGCTTGTTTAACATTTCGGCCCTATATTAATTTCGGCCTGTTAAAAGCCCGTCATATAGTTGGGCCTAACTACGGCCCGGTTTGCATCCTGCGTGCTCGCAGCCGATATCTGATTGGGCCAAACAAGGACCGAGACAATTTTGGCATGTTAAAAGCCTGTTTTGATTCACACAATCATGGGCCGGGGTCCATTTGGGCTGCTGCCGGCCCGTGAGCTGTTCGACACATTTCAGGCCCAACCTACTTCTCAGCCTCCTAAAAGCCCATTGAGTTTTCTTGCGAAAAGAGGGTCGGGGGTTACTTGGCCTATTAAAGGCCCGAATCTACTAGTGGGCCAGTTTACTTTTGGCATTTTAATGGACCAAGATGACGGGGCCCATGACGCGGACATACATCGTGATTGCATGAAGACCCGATTATGTACCATAATTTTACGGTTTGGCCGGTTTACTGCGAAGACAGTATATATATATATATATATATATATATATATATATATATATATATATAATAAAATAACTGCAGCATCGTGAATAAGAAAAAACCTAGACTACACAATAAAGAAATTATGGCATATTACATCCACTGGGCATCAAAGTTCGCCACTATGATAATAAAGCACAAGCAGACAGCAGATTGCATACACTGGGCATCAAAGATCGCCACCAATGCAAATAAACACGCTGACAAAATAATATACAAAACCGACAACACTTCAATAGAGTTCAAGAAAGGTTAGCCCTGCTGGGGAGCTGCAGCGCAAGCAGCTGAGCAAGCTGATGAAACTGCGCTTGTTCAACACTTATATCTTCTTCACTCTGAAAGATAAAGAAGCAGACAGATGATAGGTTTTGCACATAAAAGTATCATTGTTGACAATTCATCACATTTCTTACTGACGAATAAAGTGACACAGTTTAAAATTGCATTAACACAATATGGTATTGTTCAGGTCAAGACATGGCAGGAAATGACATTGTGAAGGAGTTGGCAGCTTCACAACACCACTGGATTACAGATCAAGAACTCATAAGTATCAATGGTTAGTGTGCTGTCAAGTTATCCCATTTCAGATTGGCAAATAAAGAGACGGTTTAAATAATAGTAGAATGATACGACATTGTTCATAGTTAAGACATTGCAGAATATGACATTATGCTGTAGTGGGTAGGTTCACCACACCACTGGATTACGGATGAAGAACAGAAGCATACATGCAGTGCAAAAGAAGATCACTTGCTCTGTATAGTTTAATTTACATGGTATGAAGAAGGAACTTGGTTGTACAACTGAAAACTTAAATTGAGAAGGACAAACGTTTGTTTATGAACTACATAATAAACTTTAAACATGCAATTTGATGCAAACACCAAAAATAAACAGCTATTGCAGTCATGCCTAACCAAATATACACAACAAAGTTTGAAGGCTTGAGAAGGACAAACTTACATTATTGGTGAAGACAAGCTCTATAAAGCCCCTGTCCATGCTGATGGGGGGGGGGGGCAATTCAAGAAGTTTACCACAGAATCTTCTTCATAAGCATTGCCTTTATTCTACATTTTGTTAAGAGTAAATATAGATGTGATAATATACGAAAAAATGGAGAATATTTAAGATAAGATGAAGAGTAATGCTACATAACCAAGTAGTTATAAATGTAAGTGCAGCGATATAGGCAAAAGGTACAACCAAGAGCAATGCACAGCTAAACTTCTTCAGTACCAACCTTATGGTAAGAGTAAATATAGATCTGATGTGTAGAAAATGGAGAGCAAAGGAAAATAAGCTGCAGAGTGATGGTACATGAACAACTACCTGTCAATATAAGTACACTGATAAAGGACAACATGTACTTACAAGAGCAATGCAGAGCTAAAAACATTCATTGGCATTGGATATATTCTACACTATGTAACCATTCATACAGATCAGATAATTTGGAGCGAACAATTGATAAGCAAGCTATCATGCATACTGCTGTCACATAATGAACCAGGTATGTATGCAAGTACAACGATACCGGACAACAGGTACTAACAAGAGCAAAGCAGCGGGCAACATATTTGCGATATCCTGTCGTTCTTTTCAAACCGGAATTCTTCTTCGAGTAGATTTCCTGCACAAAAGATTCGTAAGGCACATGCGAAAAAGTAGAAGTTCAAATTGCCATGTGATTTCATAGATAGTACCTCATCCTGGGAACAAGACCAGTGCATAACAAGGTTTTTCCATTCAATGTCTTCTAAATTTAGCACAGGAGACTTCACCGGCAATTCGTTTATAGACTTGCCATCAAAGTGTGATTTCCTCAGGTAACACCGATACTGCTGCAATGCTTCCTTGAAAAGCACAAGCAAGCTTTGCTCGTCATGACTATCCAGATTGACCCTCGCCTAGTTACAACAATGTAATGTAAATCATTGATGTGTTCAATCAGCAGAAACAGGAAAATAATAACCATGAATAATAGCACTTACACGTTAGTTGGACAAGAAGATGTAAAAATGGTGTTTGTCTTCACTATAATCTTCCCATGATGAGAATATATGCACGTAGTCCCTAACAACATTGAAAGCATTGTCTTTAAAACTGGGAATAAATGGAATGGGGTTCCAATCTGCAGGAATTGGCCGTCTCTGCAGTTGGGATAGGTCTTCGGCCGGTGGACTTGCTGTACTTTTTGTTGGAGTGGGATTTTTCTGTGTTACGGCTGGTGCTATGGCAAATGAAATCGGTATACCTTTTGATGGAGTGCAGGTCCTATGTGGTGGGGCTAGTGGTGTGGCCAGTGAAGTATGGGTATAGTCTGCTGGAGTCGGTCCTACATTTTGTGTCACTGGTTGTACAACCAATATAAGTGGGGTGATGTCTGATTTCTCTGGCACCACCACATTTTTCAAGGACTTTGCTGGTGCTCCTTCAGGTTCGGCAATCACACTCTTCCTTTTTGATGTCTGATGCACAAGAACAACATTTGAGTGGGAAAACATGGTATGATGACAGATGGAATATGTATTGATAATGGATGGGCATGGCATCTCGACATATATGATGAGTAAACTAAGCAGACGGCGGTGCAACAAAGTAGAAGAAATGCAAGACAACATATGCAAGATACGCGCAATCAATAAAACCTTGCAAAATTAGAACAAGCACCTTGATGGGTGAACAGGACAAGCCATCTGCCTTTGACTCCTCGAGGTTAGAATAGTCATTAGGATCATATTCTAAACAAGAATCAATAGGTGGGGAGCGTATGAGTTTCATTGCATCCAGAATGGCACTCAATGCCTTGGTGCTAATTTTGTAAGTCATTTTAGTGTTTAGCTTCAAGAGTGGACTGCTGCTAGTGCGACACAAGGCAGCTACACAGATCTTAGTGTAGATATAACGGGGAAAACCGTAAGCATCAGAGTAAAATCAGCAAAGTGGAACTTGCTGGAATATATGTGCTAGTACTGCCGGTACGACTAGAAAGGCTTCGGAAACCAGTTCTCTTCAACTGAAGGTGCGGTACTGTTAATATCAGTGTAACTCTCAAAGGCGACACAACTCCCCACATTTCCTTGCTATTCTTATAGGATTCAAGTGGGCAGGTCACTACAAATCCTATTCCTATGTTTACAAAAATCCTACGAATCAAAGAGGCTCAAAGTGTCCATCACAACCGACCGTATAGACCTCTACACTGCAAATGTCCCTGCTCATCTTCAGTATAAGGAACATATTGTACTACTATCATACTCCCTCCGTTCCAAAATACAAGTCTTGGTAGAGATTTCCACTATGGATCACATACAGGTGTATCCAGATACATTTTAGAGTGTAGATTCACTCATTTTGCTCCATGTGTAGTCCATGGTGGAATCTATACAAAGACTTGTATTTAGGAACAAAGAGAGTACATATTAAAGATGAACGGAAGAGGAATATGGTAAAGAAGAGCAAGCAGATTTTGGATAATAAAATCTTGGTTGCGCAGTGCCCACACATGATGAACCAGAGTGCATTAAGAATGCACCTCCCAGCTGTTTCTCGACCATTTCAGGCGGTTGGATGAAGATCCTACGTCTCCTAAGCCTTCTTTCTTCCTCGTCTCTGATTCTTCCCATACAGAACACCACACGGGCCGCCAGCCAGACCACCGGCCCCCATCGCCTGTGTTCCTCCGCCACCCCCACCCCCACCCGTGTCGATTTTTCTTTGTTCGACGAGGCCCCACAACCACCCGAGCCCCTTCGTTCGCACCGGCGAACTCCCGCGAGCTCTGAAAAATTGACTGACCCAATTTTGAAATTTAGTCTACTATGATTTAACTAGTGTTGAATATAAAAGGGGAAAACCATAAGCATTGGGAGTATAGTGTTGAGCGTGCCATGGCAGATCTGAAGGTGCAAACTGGACAAAGGCAACTTCGCAACCAAGACAAGAAATCAGAGTAAAGCAGTGGTGATCTATTTTCTTGCTGTGATAAATAAGTTTAGAAGATATGAAAGAGTACCGCCTCTGGTGCGGCGCCGTGTATGCATATGCTGAGAATTTGACGGTGCTGTGGTAGCGATGGCTGTCGGCGGCGTGGAAGCAGATCTAGGAGGGTAAACGGTGGCGGCAGGGCGCAGTGGACGAGACAGTCATAGGAGCGGTGCTGACAAGGTGGACGACAACGGGGATGAAGCGAGAGGTCGGGATGCAAGGATCCCGGTCCAAAGCCGTGGATGAGAGAGGTCGATCTCTTGTAATGGACGACGGCGTCGGGGTATTAGCTCCGACATCGTGGAGGAGGACGGTGGTGGATGGGGTGGCGGACGTCGGCAGACGGAGGAGGCTGGGGTGGAGAGGGTGTTTTGGCGCCCACGGAGTACGAATGGGGAAAAGGGAGGTAGAGAGGAAGGGGGGAACCATGTATTCAGGGCGCGCTTATCTCAAATGCAAGGAAATTTACAAACTTACCCCCGGTTTCAAATTTCCTACATCACAGCAATATTAGTTGGTTGGGGATAGGATGGTAATCTCGCATACACCGAATATTTGCCGACGAGAGTTTGTTTTTGGCGCCCACCGTGTGAATATGAATCTGGGAGGGAGTCGATTTCGACTGAGGACACACTGTGTTTTGGCGCCCACCGTGTATGAATCCGGGTGAGAGGCGGTTACGTCACGTTTGGGGTGAAATTACAAACCTACCCCTATCGAAACCTATAGAAATCCAGCAGATAGGCTTTGCGTGGCAGGGATAGGCAGTAGTAATTTCCATCTCACAGATTTTGGTTTCGGGCGGTTACTGCGACTTTCCCCGCTTCGTTCAAATTTTGCAGAGTGCACGTTTACCGTGCCAACTCAATTCGAATCTCGTTTGCATTCTATTTTTTTTCGGGCGGGATCCATATTCAATTGGAATTAAATTCTATATACATTATTTTTTATATATACTTTCGAAAGCACAACAAAGAATTCTACTCCTTTATATGTATAATATGATTTACAAATATAATGATCTCATAATCTTAAGGTTGAATTCAAAAAAATGTAACCAAAATTATGTTCTACTAAAATGTATGGATCAGTAATATCTACATATTAAATAACATAGATGCGCGTGAATTCATATGAGTATGCATGTTTGATAGATCAATTTTGGTTCGAGTATGGATTACATGTATCATCATCTCGAATTCAAATATTTGAATCCCTTTTATGTTCACTCCTTTCACGCCCATCTCTCTCGCATGCATGCTCCTTCATGTAGCTATCACTCTCTTTTCTCCAGCTCACACGCAAGCTCACTTCATGTTTCTCCTATCCTCGCAAACATGGTCTCTCGACGTCTCCCTTGAGAAGTGTCACACTCTCCCTATCATTATACATTACACGGTTTTCATTATCTCTCACGTCTCTACTGTTCTCTGGTTTCACTCAGTACCTAAGCTTTCTTTTTCACCACCGCACACAGTCTCCACTCGTCTTTCACTTTGTCTTTCTCTCTATGGGATTCTCTCACACACCCTATATGTCTCTAGATATGACTCATACCACTAAAATTACTCTCTCTCTCTCTCTCTCTCTCCTGTAGACACAACATTTGTTGCGGTCTCCTTTTCGTCTCCATCCTAGACTGACATTATTCATTTGTTTACCGATCAGACAACCCCCCTCTCTCACAGACACACACACACACAGCTCCTTCTTCCACTCCCCTTCCCGACTACCGTCTCTCTCTCTCTCACACACAAAAACTCTCGCTTTCGCACCCCGACTCGTATTTCTCTCACAAACATTTATCGACTAGCCTCTAGATAGGTTTATACACCCGCACACTCATGCTTCCACTATCGCATACATGTCTCTCTCCCGCTCCTTGTATCTATGTAGATTTCTATTCCCTTCTTGAGACACGCCCTATCGATCATGCACACACACACTATCACCTCATTTTAAGCTGATACCTATCGCACACACACTCCTTGTGTCTTTGTCACACATGCACTCCGTCCTCCTCCACTCTCCCTCTCTCTCACACACACATGGGCTTTTTGCAACAACTAGCAAGATGCCCATGCGTTGCATGGAACATCAAGATGCATTTGTATGAGTAGTTTATCTTGTGGGGGAAAAGGATGAACGAGGGAAGGCCTTATTTGCAAATGTGGAGAGGGGTGTGGGTATCTTTTTGCAAAATTGCCATAGTTTCCTTCCTATCCATCAGATATAGATCGGACGGCCTATATTGCAGGATGGCAGGCACACGATCATCACCGACAATGCTTTTTATAATAGTAGGGATAAAAAACAGAGTTGGTGATGATGGTGGGCCTGCCATCCTGCAATGTAGGTCGTCTGATTTATATCTGACGGATAAGAAGGAAAATATGGCAATTTACCCGCACTCCTCACCACATTTGCAGATAAGGCCTTCCCTCATTCATCCTTTTCTCCCACAAGATCTTGATGTTCCGTGCAACGCACGGGCATCTTGCTAGTAAGAGTAGAAATTAGACATATACCACTTCTCGAATCTTGAAACCAACAACATTCCTCCCTTATCTCATCAAAACCGCCAAAGGAATATATTTTGAGTGAAACATAACACATTTTTAGTGATATACGTATTTCAAAACTAGACTTTTTTTCTATCAAATTGGTGAATATGTATTAATCTACTTTGATCGTGTGGCAACGCATTGGCACACTGCTAGTAGTTATTATAATTTTTTGGACACCAGACAAACGGTGGAGTACATATACGAAGAGAAGAGGCGCACGCACGCAGTTGGCCTCTCGTTGTGTCGCACACATAAGCGTTACGTAAAGGCGACATTAACAAATAAACCCTAAAACCCTAGGTGCACGATTGCTGCATTCGCGGGTACCGGGTACGTGGTGGAGCACCTTTGTAGGAATAGTCAGCTCGGGTGATAATTTGATCCGTAGGAGTTGATGGTAGGGACCACAGGTGAACGACTTGGAGGCGGTGGCTCACCAGTTGCCATAGATCGAGTAGCCACGTTTAAAATATCATTTTTTTAGCGGGGTTAAGAGTTCCGATTTTCAATGGCGCGTTATAAGTACTAAGTAGTTTCTAGAACGATTGGTATGGAGCCAAAATGGAATTCATAGTACTACGTACCTCCTTGGCATATGGTTGTATGGGTTTATTTTGTGAGATGTTGAACCTGGTAGTTCTAGGGCAAATACTATGGTTTAGATTTAGATGCTGGTTTTTAGTAATGAAAATCGGAAGGGGAACCCTTCTTTGATTAAAAAAAACTACTACCTCCATTCTGGTTTACTAGTCCCCATCGTATATTGGGTCAAAGTTTTACCATGAATTTTTGTTGTAAAATGTGAATGGAAAACGAGATTTTGTTATACCCAAACAAAAAAGGACTGGAGGGAGTGATTGCTCTGACACGGATGCGACCTCTCATAGCGCAGGCATTGAACCGGCACGCCGGCCAAGAGGGCCCCACTCGCTGCAGGCCCGGCTGAGCACGCCTCCTCGCCGCGTGCAACCAGCTTAAGACTGCCCCGCCAGCCTTCATTGAATCCACGCGTGGGCCGACAACACATCCTTCCGCGAGCCGACAGGCATTTAGAACACAAAAAATGACTAAAACATAATTAATTTATGCATGGTCTTGACTTGTTGTGTTCGCACTGGTAGCAGGAACTAGTAGAGGTTTTTCTTTATTTATAACTCTCCTCACATTTTTTTGGCTTTGAAGTGAATCATGGTTGTGGACATTATGTATGAATGTGCAGATATCTGTGAACATGAGTTTGATGTGGAAGTTGAACTTGGAATGTCGGGCTTGCACGTGAACTATACCATGTCCAATGCTTCGTCTGTTATTGTTTGGAAAGTAATTGCTGTTATTACATTACCCGAAAAATATATTTTGTGCCACATGAGTAGATGCACGGACATCACAATAGGCATACTGACTGGATAAACATTTGAACCTAGCTATTATGAAGAAAATTTTGTATTTACAACAGTTTTAGATAGGAGGAGACACCTAGCCTGCTCTGCCTCTGCTAGCTTATTTCTGGCTTCTTCCATCTCTTCTTTGGCTTGGGTGAAGAGAGCATCTGATTGCTCTTTTCGCTTCTTCAGGAACTCAGCTACATTCTCAAGGGTTGCTGCATGCTTTCTTTCAGCCTTTACTAGAGCCACGAGGACACGAACGACTGACGACTCCACCTGGCTTGTGTGTAATCCAGCATCATCTGGGAATTTGCACCTTGATTCTAATATAGGATCATTAGGGAACTGGCACCTTGTGTGTAATCCAGCCTCATTTTGGAAACATGATCTCGAGGTTGACCATACTTCCCTCCTCGCAGGAACTGCATCCTGACATGAAGTTACTTCTTTTTTAGATCAATACTTAGAGCAACCCAGATCCATTTAGTAGAAGCCAGATAAACAGAACTTGGAGAAGTGAATTCAAAAGGAAAAAAAACAAAAACAGACTACAAGGTGAGAACACCCACTTCCTACATCAAGCTAAAAACGAAAGCAGTAGGACGATTAGGACTCTTTTTATTACACTTCGAAGAACACCAGGCTTAAGATAAACAGAAACTACAACATATACACATCGAAGAACATGAGGCTAAATGAAAGTAATTGAAAGGGTGTTACTTACCAAAGCCCGTTTTACAGGTTCGGTGCAGCTCCTCTTTAACTTGCCACACTCCTTGAAGATGTTCCCAATATCCCGTGTTTGGTCTTCATTGCTACTCTGCATGTTCACACTCATGGTTTTAAAATCTCAACATGACAAGAAAAATATACTACTAGTAATACTTGCACATCTTGTGGGCAACATTAAAGCACTCGTCTGCCATCTTAGAGCATCTCCAACAAAATCGCAACACGCGGCGCTTTGAAAAAGTATTTACAGTGCTGAGATCGAGAAGTAGAGAGACTAGAGAGTAGAGGATAGTTCTCAGCATTGATAGATAAAAAAATAGACAATTCAACTACTCCTCGTCGTCCGACTCCTCCTCGGTGATGTCCTCCTCCGACGTCTGACTGTAGGCGTGAAGATACCGATTATCGTCGGATTCCCAGGGTGACGCTGCTCCTAGCCTCATGTTGAATTGAGCGTCCACTTTTCGCCTACGCTTGTCCTCGCGATAGGCGGATCGCTCCGCCCTCCTCTTATCCCTCTCCGCCCTCCTTTACGCGTAGAACTCGTGCTCATTGATGATGTCCTGCGAGAAGTGTTGGCGCCACAGTGCCATGACTTCCTCGTCCATCTCGGAGATGCCGAGACGGTGCTCCTGCCTTCGATTGTCGCGATGATCCTCGTCGGTGCTAAGCCGTGATAGAGGCGCGAGCTCCTGCACCCGCTCCTGCGTCGGCACGTTGGGGAAGTTCAATCTTCTATGAGGCCACCAGAGGCGCCACGCCGCCGCGTCGTATGCCCGGGCGGCCTCGTTGGCAGTGTCGAAATTTCCGAGACTGAGGCGCATCCCGCAGAACCGGATCTCGCCGGAGAAGCCGCCGGAGGGGGGCGCGCGGACGCCGCGGTATCCCCAAGTTTCCCGTCGACGTGACGACATGGTGGCGCGGCGGCGGCGAGGTGAGAAAGAGCGGGGAGAGAGCGGTGGTGAGGCATAGAGCTGGGAGAGAGCGGTGGCAAGGCACAGAGCGGTGGGAGGGCGTTGGATTTTATAAAGCGCGTCGGACACACCGCTCCAAAACTAGCGCACGCCCGACCGCTTTTTCCCTCGCGCACGTGATCCTTTCCCGACGTCTCTGCTATCTCTACTCTCTTCTCCACTGTTATATTTATTTCTACTTCTCTATTGTCTACTTTTTTTTCTCTATACTTTTTTTCTTATAAAAAAAACAGAGTTGGTGATGATGGTGTGCCTGCCATCCCACAATATAGGCCGTCCAATTTATATCTGACAGATAGGACGGAAACAATGGGAATTTTGCAAAAATATACCCATACCCCTCCCCGGATTTGCAAATAAGGCCTTCCCTCGTTCATCCATTTCTTCCACAAGATAAACTACTCATACAAATGCATCTTGATGTGTGCAACGCATGGGCATCTTGCTAGTTCTAAAAAACTTTCCATCATTTGCCACACTACTGGTTGCAGATGAAAAACCTACCCAAGCACAGCTCGATATAGGAGTGACGCACAATTACAAGCTGATATTCTATTGGACAATGGAGGCTATAACCAATTACTTTTACGGGAACAATAGCACCCAGGAAATTTGAAGGGTAGGTATGAACAAAATTGGAACTGCACATGTACTGCTAAGTGATTCAATACACACATTACCAATCGAGGAGGAGAACGATGGTCGCGGCGGCCTCTGTGAGTCATGGTCGGCAATGGGAGTCAGTTCATTGTCCATGACAGTGGTGCTTCTGTGCTTGACATCGGCTTCCGGGAAGCAGATCCGAGACCATGGAAGACGATGCCGGGGAAGAGGCTCCGTGTATGACGGCAACGGTGGACCGGCTCCAGTGCGGTGTACGAGGTCATCGATGAGGCAGATGCGCTGGCGGTGGACGAGTGCGCCGATGTAAAGGGGAGGAGCATGAAGGCTGCGGTGCCGTGGAGAAGTCTATTTTGCGGTGGGGATAGAAAATGGGGAGTATTCAGGTGTACTACTCTGGGTGCCGGGGTGGGGTTGTATGGGTAGGGTGAACCTGAAGTTATGAAAATAGCCCCCTACCAAGTGTCATCCGTAGGCCTGTTCCGAAGGCTATGATGGTAACTTCCCACTGCTTGAATCAGGGTCGCGGGAGATTTTCCCGCCGACCTCAAAATTTTGTGACACTGAACTCCCCGTGTGGTGTGTTGAGTAATTCGGCTAAGCAACTAGCGAGTAGTACTAGTAAACTCTGCATATTAGGTTTGACCAAAGTCAAACTTCCTAAAGTTTGACCAAGTTTATAGAAAATAATAAACATTTACCATAACAAATATGTATGATGTGAAAGTACATTCAATAATGAATCTAATGGTATTTATTTGTTATTGTATATGTTAATATTTTTTGTTATAAGCTTTCTGAGAGTTTACAAAACTTGACTTTGACCAATGCTAATACGCGGACTTAAATAAAAACGGAGGGAGTACACATTTGTTTTCTTAGTTTGTAGTGAACTAATCATTTGTTGAAATTGTGAAATAAATATATTAGGCTATTCACTTCGAATGTAATGGTCTATACAATTCAATAGTTACAATCATTGTCGAATCCCAAGATGTATACAAGGTCTATAGTACTTCACAACATGCTCAAACTCACATAATCCTAGTCAAATGAGAATCTAAATGCATTTCATAGTTATTACCTTATAGGATGCAACAAAACCAACCATAACTCTACATCGACCATTATAGAAGCAACATTTTGAACATATCCCAATGTGTGAATGAAACATGTAGAGAGAGCTTGCGAAGATGGAGCAGATAGGGCGGGAAAGATTGTATGTATGTGGACGAGAGAGTAGGAGACAAACCTAACGAGACACACACATAGATAGAGAGATAGATAGAGAAAGAGAGAGGAAGAAGTTAGGTCTGTGAGAAAAATGGAGACATGTAATATACGTGAGATGCGTGTGCATCCGGATTCTGTATACGTGGAAGGAGAAGAGACAACATGTTTGATGAGAGAGCTGGAAAGACATGGACGAGAGGGGAAGGATCTCATGGGTTGAGGGATTGATAATTTTGTGCGGGGGAGAGAGGGATTGGTAATTTTGTGCAAGAGAGAGAGGGTGGGGGGAGGAGTCAGTCAGCCATCGTCACATCATCTTGCTTCCAAATGGCCCCGCATTCTCTAGCATGGTGTGGTCGCCGTCTTCGATCTCCTAAATGCCCTCTTTGAAGATTGAGGTGTTGTGCATGTTGGGGTGGAAAGAAGCACACGCGAGAGTGGTCGCCGTATAACCTTGGATGGGGATGAATTGTGTGCTCGGGGGAGTGTGTGTGTGTGTGTGTGTGTGTGTGTGTGTCAGGTATTGAGAGAAAACAAACCTAAGGAGAGAAATGGGTATTCACAAAGAGATTGTGCTGGCCTTGAGGTGGGCAGGGGCCGGGTGAGGGTGTCAAAATGTGCGCGTTGATGCATGTGTTACATGCGATCGTGCGAGGGACGGACGAATCGAGAGAGATGGTTGTTGTGTTACGGATGCTCCTCTCTCTCTCTCTCTGTCACACACACACACACACACACAAGTAAACTATAAGACCGTTCTCTCATGTATAAAAAATGTATCGGCATCTGTCTATGTCTCACTCATGCATGATCATTTGCACATTCACACCTCTGTATGTCTGTATCACACGCACACCGTCTCCACATTGCCCTTCCGCCACAACACACATATGGACACATACACACATTCTCTCTCAGTCACACACACAAAATCAGTATTAAAAAAAACTAGGGTGCACCCAAAACGTCCAAATCCAAATAAACATGAACTGAAGCTAAATTCAAATATATGGAAATATTGCAGTGTCAAGAACTTTTCCAGGAAAAAAAAGTTGAGTAATATTCAGGGATTGTTTTCACACACACAAAAAGGTTCGGTGGATGTCCTTCGAGCGCTACACGGTGACGCACTGTTCGATCGACCGCGTGGCCGCGGTTCATGTGCTTGCACGGGATTCCGTATCGTGGCTGTGGTACTAACTAATAAAAGCGCTGCCTAAGTCTAATGTTTACGTGTACTAGTACGGTTTTCTTTTAAGTTTGACCAACCTTATATAAAACTAAAGTAAGCTCCCATACGCGCACTCATCAATATGCCGCCGCCGCCGTTGCGTATGCCGGCGCCCGCCTGCTCCGGCCAACAATTTCTCGCCCATCACCGCCGTGTCGCTGCCATCCCTGTGCCATGAAGCCGAAGGCTCGCCGGCTCACGTTGTCTGCAGTCCCTCCTCGTGATGCCACCGCGCTGCCAAGCACGCGAGCAGCTGGTGGAGCCGCGTCTATGCACGCATCGTACGAAGAGGAGGACGAGCGCGTGCTCCAGCACGCCGGCGAGGAGGAACTAGCGTGTCCTTGTCGTCTCCGCCTGTGCGGAGGAGGCGCGCATGGTGGCTGTCGCAGCGGAAGCCCGTCGCGCGCGCGTCGAGCCCACAAACCAGGTGCGGACGCGGAATCTACCTTCAAACCTTGAATGCCACGTGGATCCTGCAATCTGAAGGAGCAATTTGGGTCAGTCGACTCTTGTGAGCCGTTTGATGCAACGTGGATGGCTCGAAGGGCTTCTTCCACCTCTTGTGTCGTCTTCTTCCTTCGCTCCGTCGAACTTCTTTCACAAATCGACTGACCCAAATTATACTACTAGTACGAACGTATTAAGTACAGTACGAACACGAAGATACAAGCAGTAGTACCAACTGCAAGAAGAACAGTAGTAAGACATAGTACTAGTACTACTGTACGTACTAAAGAGTTCAAATAATGAGAAAGAACATAAACATAGTTCTGCTGGGGCTTCAGCACAACACACCCTTGAAAATAAACTAAGCAACTAGTCTGCTTGCACTGCAGTAGAACCAGCATGAGCGACGGCACTGCCACCTAACGGAGTCCGAGTCCACGTCCTCGACTTCGTCCTCGTCCCTCTTCCTCTTCCTCTTCACCGATGCTTCTTTGCTTGAACCGGACACTGGGCTCTGCTTCTTCATCCAACCCTTGTAGATATTTAAACAAAGGTAGGCATCCATTGCTGCGTACATGATGTGATCTTCATCTAATGTCTTCGATGTAAAACGTAGGTTTGGGAAACTACTCAACACCCTAAACGGGGTGTGGCTATCTCATTATATAGAGGTACGAAGGGGTACAATACAATATTACAATATGTGTACAGAGGCTACGTATATACAGTCTAACACCCTCCCTCAATCTTAACTATGGCCTGAAGTACAAAGCAAGTTAAGATTGCGCCTATAGCCTACAAACTGTGGTTGTGGAAGATGCTTCGTGAAGATGTCAGCAAGTTGATCCTTTGACGAGATGAACTTGATACAAAGTAGCTTCTGTGCAACACGTTCCCGGACAAAATGATAGTCAACCTCAATGTGCTTTGTCCGAGCATGAAACACCGAATTAGATGAAAGATAGGTAGCACCGATGTTGTCACACCACAGAACTGGAGATCGAGCTTGAGGGACTCTCAACTCTCTCAATAAAGACTGTACCCAAATGATCTCAGCAGTCGCATCAGCAACTGCTTTGTACTCAGCTTCAATACTACTGTGACACTGTTGCTTGCTTGCGAGCATTCCAGGCGATCAAGTTAGAAACAAGGAATACCGCATAACCCCCCGTGGATCGCCTGTAATCAGGACTATCAGCCCAATCTGCATCTGAAAAAGCTGAGAGCTCACACGATGGTGCAGGCTGAAGAAGCAAACCATAGGAGGCAGTAAGACAAACATAACGCAAAATACGCTTCACAGTTGACCAATGAGATGTCCTGGGAGCATGCAGGAATTGACACACATGGTTGACTACATAGGAGATATCAGGCCTGGTAATAGTAAGGTATTGCAGGCCACCAACGAGAATGCGATACTCAGTAGCATCATCAGACGAGAGAGAGAGTCTTCATCAAGAGTAGACAACCGATCAGTGGCAGACATCAGAGTGATAGCATGTTTGCATTTGAGCATTCCAGCACGCCGCAACAAGTCCAAGGAGTACTTCTTCTGAGTAAGAGTCAACCCAGCTGAAGACCGTGAGACCTCCAGACCAAGGAAAAATGCAGAGCACCTAAATCCTTGATAGCAAAATCACTGCTGAGTGCAGTCACAAGACGATCAGCAGCAGCATCGGAGGAACTGATGAGAATGATGTCATCAACATAAACCAGGAGATACATCGTAACCTTAGGACGCTGTAGTAGAAATAGCGACGTGTCAGCGGTGGAGGGAGTAAACCCAAGAGCCCGAAGAATAGATCCAAGGTGAGCATGCCACACACGAGGAGCCTATTTGAGTCCATACAACGCCTTAAGCAAACGGCAAAGATGATGAGGACATGCAGGATCAACAAAACCAGGCGGTTGACGCATATAAACCTCCTCCTCCAGAATTCCATGTACGAAAGCATTCTGCACATCGAGCTGACAAAGAAACCATCCTTGACTAACAGCAAGAGACAGCAGTAAACGAATGGTAGTAGGCTTGATGACCGGACTGAACGTGTCTTCATAATCAAGACCATACCTTTGTTTGAAGCCCTTGGCAACTAGCCGTGCCTTGTAGCATTCTATAGAACCATCGACATGTCTCTTGACTTTAAAAACCCACTTGGAATCAATGATGTTGATGCCAGACACTGGAGGAACAAGTTGCCAAGTGTCATTCTTTTGTAGAGCCTGAAACTCCTGTTCCATTGCAGCACGCCGGTGAGGAATACTCAGTGCAGCTTGAAAGTGACGAGGCTCTGTAGTGGGATCGGCAGCAGTATGAGCCATGCATGCTGCCAGCCAAGCAACAGTCCCATCCTTGCATTCCTTCGGGCAAAAAATACTAGATTGGCTCCGTGTTCGAGGATGAAGGGTGACAACATGCTATGCTGGCAACACTGATGCAGCAGGTGACAGTGACGAGGCCGGCTCACTGGAGGCCGAGACAGGGTTGGCTGGCTCACTTGAGCCCGAGACGGGGCTGGCCAGCTCGCTTGAGACTGAGACGGGGCTGGCCGGCTCACTGGAGACCAAGACGGGGCCGACCAGGACATGCGACTGCACGCCTGGGCTAGTTGAGGCGACAGCCGGCCCACGCGATGGGACCGGCAGGTCGGGCGAGGCAGCAGTCGTCGGGTCAAGCGAGGCGCGCGTGGAGCCGGGCGAGGCTGGCGCCCATGAGCCTGGCGAGGCCAGCATTGGGCCAGGCGAGACCGGCACCCGTGAGGCAGCCTCCACGCCCTAGGCGGTGGCGGGTTGGTGGGTGCCACCTGGCATGCATGGCACATGCATGTCTTGATCATGAGCTGCATCCGTGGCCTGTTCATCAAGGAGCTCAAGGCGAGTGCAGCGTCCAATACCTGCAGCATGATTAGGAAGCAACCACTAGTGCAGAACCGGGCTTTAGTGCCGGTTCGTAACGGCCTTAAGTGCCGGTTCGGCAAACGGCACTAAAGAGTGGGGACTAAAGGTCCCCCCATTAGGACTGGTTCATCACGAACCGGCGCTAAAGTGCCACCACGTGGCACGAGCCAGGCCCGGGTGCGTGTAGGGCTTTAGTACCAGTTGGTAACACCAATCGGTACTAAATGTTTGGGGGGG
>NC_041385.1:120082302-120096843 GCF_002162155.2 Triticum dicoccoides
GGGGGTTTGGTTTTATTTTCCATTAATTTTGTGTTTTCCATTTAATTCTTTTTTGTTTGCTGGTATTTTCCGATACTACAAATTGTACACATTATGCATATATAAAAATAGATTTTCTCGTATGTAGAACTGCATATATATATATATATATATATATATATATATATATATAAATATATCATCGAATGTCTCACAACCAACACCATTAATTCATACACATGTATATACATATACAATTTCTCCTACATGTTGCCTTGGTTCCTTCGGAGCACAATGACAAGTGGTTCATGGGGGCGGTAGCGGGTAATAGTATTCTCCTTTGGGATCTATGACCTGGTCGAGCAAAAATCCCGCTATTTCCTCTTGAAGTGCTAGTATGCGCTCTGCTGGTAGGAGCTGCTCCCGCACCTCTCTAAACTGTTAAGAAGGAGATCAATATGCATGTGTATTAGTTGTGTGACTAGATATTAATAATGGTGTGAATAGTGTTCTGACAAACGTACCCAGTCCTGTCTTTGAGATCTGCTCCTTTCAGACGCCATCATGCGAATGTTCTCGCAAACATAGAATGCACACAGATCATTCCCCGGCGCTTGCTTCAGGGCCTTTATGAGAATGGATTTGAATCAGATAATGATTAATCAATCATGATAATTAATTAATGGTATTGAAACAAGAATTAAAGAGATGGTAGCTAGCTAGCTAGCTAGTACTACTTAATTAATTACCTTTGGTCGATACCAAAACAGCTTTTTTGCCCATTTGCCTGGAGTCACCTTGATGAACTTTGCCCAAGCCCTACCCGCCGACAAAGAAAATTAATAAAGGGGTTATTAAATAGTATATCAGGAAATGACGAACTAAATAGGTCGAGGTATAATTAATAATGATTGAAATTACCTGTTGACTATCCCCTTCACGATGGTGTAGTCTTTTTTTTCTTTCAGTAGTGAGTCCAATACTTCAACCGTTCCTTTGTCAACTTTAATGTCTAACAAGATCCAGTGGAAACTGCATGCGCACACGTTTGCATGTCTTAATTAAGCGGGCATGTGCATAACACTAATCAACTATCGTAAACCCTATACACTTAATTATTAACATCTAGCTAGCTAGTAAGCAAAAACAGAATTTGTAGTACAAGACAGTGTGACTCACAGGAAGTTGTAAGGAAGTAGTATATCTTCATTGGTATTGAGGCGCTTGAAGAACTCCAGCATGCTTTCCTCTAAACTATCTCAATAAGTTAGAAGATTCCATGTGTACTCACTAATGGTATTTGGGTCAATGAACCCAATGCCATAGCGTCCAGATTTTTTCATTTCATACATCTTCATCCTACATATAATACCATAGAAAAGAATATATAGTGAGGATAATTACATGTAATGATTGATCAAAATGATCACTACAGCTAGCTTGAGACTTAAATTACAGAAAGAAATCACTTACAGACAATAGCAACTGACGATAGATTTGTCGAGTGTGTCTTGATTGTATAACTGAAATAGTTCTGAATACTCAACGGACAGAGCTTTCTCATGGTAGTAATGCTCCTCCTTGACATTCACCATGAGGGACTCCCGATTGGAAATCTTGGTAATGTTCATGTACCATTGTTGCAATTCATATATTCTTGTTGGGAGGTTCTTGACCTTGTCTGGCTCGACAAAAGGTTGGCCCCGGACATATTTCCGTTTTATTTCCGATTCTCTAAGCGGAGACATGGGCTTGATTTCGAGGAGTTGTCCAACAGAGATCTTGAGCATTTCAGCCTGCATTATATGCTCCTCCGTTATTACCACATCGCCCAGCTGGGGAACGTTAACGGTTTTCCCACAATAATATTGGGGGCGCGTACTCCTCTCAGGTGTTGTTGGCACAACAAGCGGGGGGATCGATTGCGCCGCCTGTTCTCCCAGTTGGGGAATGGTTTTCCCGCATTTTTTGCCCGCTGCTTGTTGGCTCGAGGCCGAGCTCGCTTCCTTCTATAGTCGTGCTCGATGTGACTTCCTGATTTGGCGCTCATAGTCTAAGTCAACAGGCTTGGGAGATGGTGCTCTAGCCATACGAATGAAGTGGTCAATCTTTTCCTCAGGCACTTTCTCCCTTGGCGGTGGTGCCGGTTTCGGTGAAAAATGGGCGTCCACTTGGGCCTGCACTATGGCTGTGTTTTGCTCCTCGGTCATGTCATAAGGCCTCTGAGGAAGAGGAGCGAGGCTTGGACCATATTTATATCGCTTGTCTCCGCATGTACTTCCTGAACTACCTCAACTCGTACCGCTACGCACCATAGCTGCGGCGTGTCTCTTCTGCGATTGCTGAGACGGTGGAGACTGCTGGCGTGGCTGAGTTGGAGCAGGAGGAGTAGCCTGATGCTGTGCCGCACTTGAAGCAGGAGGTGTGGCCTGACACGGTGTCAGACGTGAAACCGGAGGAGTGGCCTGTCGCTGTGTCGGACTTGAAGCAGGAGTCTGCTCATGCGTTCTGGGACTTGGAGGAGGTGGCGGACTTCAAGGAGGAGTCGGCTCACGCGTTCATGGACTTGGAGGAGCGGGAGTCTGCTGACTCGGTGGTGGACTTCGAGGAGGAGTCGGCAGATGAGGCAGTGTTTGTGGACTTCGAAAGATGATGCAATCCTTTCTCCATAGGATGATACGATGTATGGCCTCTCCTAGTGTGCGCTCGTCTTCACCTCCAGGAATGTCAAGCTGTATCCCCGAATATGGGTCCACCACTTCATCAACCAAGAAACGAGCATAGCGCTATGGAATTGGGATGCAATGGAAGGTTGCTTCGGGGGTAATTGTAAAAGTAATGCCGTGCGCCACCTTCATGGATATGTTCTTCATTTTGGAGTGTAGCTCACAGTTAGTGTTCTCTATGATGTCATCCACAGGGTATGTAACCAGCGTGTGTCGCCCGGGGCAGAACCAACGCTGCTTCTCGGCATGGATGGGACGGTGATATCCAATGCTGGACGATCATTTGCTTGCTGCTGCCACTGCTGAGACCCCCTTTCCTGGCTAAGTGAGTCGATCTGCTGCAGCAGCTGCTGGAATTTGAGTGCCAAGTCCGTGTGCCTTGCTTCAAGGCCTTGAAGGCGTTCTACGTCCTGCTTCCTCTGCTCCTCCTCCAGCTTCCTCCTCTTCTTCTCCTCCATCTTCTTTGTTGCACGGGACATGTAGTCGTCGTTCCATTCTGAAAAGCCATACCAGGGAATACCGCCCTTGCCTCGTATTCTTCTCGGGTGTTCAGGATTTCCCAGGGCGCGCGTAAGCTTGTCGTTCTCTCTGTTGGGCGTGAACACCCCCGTTCGAGCTTCTTCTATTGCGTCAAGTATCTTTTGTTTGGCTCCTTTTAGACTTGCCTTCTGCGAAACCAGGCCTGTCTTCGGGTCCAACGCCCCCCATGCGCATAGAACCAAGTTCTGCACCTGGGGGGGGGCCAGCTCCTAGTAACCAGAGTGACCCCTGCATCCTCCATCTCTTGCTCAGACTTATCCCACTTAGGCATTCCCACCGCATAGCCACCTGGACCCAACCTATGGAACTGTGTATTTTTTGCGGCATTGGCCTTGTTTTTTTTATCGACCGTTCCTTAGATAATTCCGATTCCTTGAATTTCACGAAATCGGCCCAGTGTTCTCTTTGCTTCTCAAGTGTTCCCGTGAATTCTGGAGTCTTCCTTTCTGCAGCGAGGTAGTTGGCCCATACAGTTTTCTTGTGGGTCTTGAATGCAATTGCCATCTTCTTAAGAGCAGCGCCCTTGACTTTCTCCACATCTGCTTCAGTGAAATAATCTGGTAGGGTGAAATGTTCCATCAGAGATTCACAAAGGTTTTTTTTGCTTTGTCGTCGACCCAAGTAACACCTGGACGTTTTGGCTCTTTCCATTCTTAAATGGAGATCGGGAGTTGGTCCTTCACAAGAACTCCGCACTGATGAGTCCACTTGTTCGCAATGTTCTTAGGTGCGAGGGGTTCGCCACTAGGTTTGACAGAGTCGATGTTGTACTTTACACCCTCCTTCAACTTTCTTCCCGGGCCTCGCTTTGTCCTGCTTTCTGTAGAAGCAGATTTTCTCGATCCGGAGGGCTGAAAGAAGAAAGATCGATTCGTTAATATATCTTCAAATAAAAAAAACATGTGATGATCACCAGATGCCTTCTTATATAAATATACCTCGCCGGTAGTCTTTGTTATTTGAAGATCAACATTGTCTGTGTCATCATCATAAACATTGTCTCTGTCATCATAATCACAATCATAGTTCATGACTTCATCAGCTCGGTCGTCGAGATCGAATATCTTTTCATCACCCTCTCCGGTATTGTTCAGATATTGGGAGCTGTCATCTGCTTCATTTAGTTCATCTAGCCTACGAGGGCTGCGTATGATGTCGAACAATTCCTCTTCTCTCTCTCTGCAGGTATTTTCCGCCATAGCTTTTACTTAACTAATACAGAAGAAATATAAAACAATTTAGTATTCAAATTACAATGCAGGGATGCAATCAATAAGGAAAAACTGAATCATATAGTACATAATATATAATCTCGAATACATCATTGTCTCGAATAATATATATAAACTCGAATACATCATCTTGAATATTATATATCTAATACATCACTGGTACCTAATAAATATCAAGTACTACAGAAGAATCTAGGCCACTCGCGGTTCCTCGGGCGCGGGCGGTGGACACCCAAAGAGAAGGAACCATCACAGGATCATATCTCCGGTCATCTGCCCAAAGAACCTTCCAAGTATTGCAGAACCTGATGTCCATAGCAGCCATGTAGTGATGGACGTGCTCGTCCTCCTCCCCAACACGGCGACGCACCTCCTCCGGCGGGGCCGGCTCCCTCTGCACCGAATGTGGCCCACGCGAACGCCACCAAAGGAGATCAGGGTCGACGACGGGACCCGAGGCCGGGTTCCTCACCCCTCCAGGTAGCACCTCCCAGTGCCAGCCCGGCGGAGCCCAGTCCCGGACATGGGTCCTCAAAAGCAGGACGTCGTCGCGAACGGGTCGACGGCGAGGATGCGGGCCGGGCATATCGTCGAGAACAAATACTATATGCCCGCAAAAAGTAACATTTTTTAAATGTTTGGATTGTGATAACTAAAATTCTATATGCAAATTCTAACAATTTGACATTAATCTAATTCATCTAACTAAAACTAATTCTAAAATTTCAACTAAAAAACAGAAAAATTGCTAACATTTCTATAAATATTTCTATAACTAAAAAACAGGAAAAAATTATAACATTTCTAATATTTCTATAACTAAAAGCAGAAAATTTTCTAACATTTCTATAGATATTTCTATAACTAAAAAACAGAAAAAAAATTCTATAACTAAAATTTATAACAAAAAAAACTAATGCGTGTGTGTGTGTGTGTGGACACATGGCGGCCGGGGCATGAGCTCACCAGCGAGGCGACGCTGGGGCGCGGCAATGACGGGGCGACGGGACGGGGCGGTGACGACGACGGGGCGGGGCGGCGACGACGGGGTGGGGCGCGGTGATGGGGACGGCGAGGGCGGCGACGGTGACGGGGGCGGCGGCGAGGGGCGGGGACGGTCGGGTCGGTAACTCATCGGCTGCGGCGACGGCGTCGACCGGGGCAGGCGGCGTGTCGTCAATGGAGAGGAAGAAACAGAGGGAAACTGAATTTTTTTTCAAGTGTTGTATATATAGGATGGACCTTTAGTACCGGCTGGAGCCACCAACCGGTACTAAAGGTCTGTTTTGGCCAGAACAAGCTGCGGTGCGCAAATTTAGTCCCACCTCGCTAGTCAAGGGGCGTCCGCACTGGTTTATAAGCCCCAGTGTGGTAGCTCTCTCGAGCTCCTCTCCAAAGCAGGCCTACTAGGCCTACCTGTTCTCTGCTGCCCTGTGGGCCTACTGGGCCTTTGCGGGCCTGCATCCTGGCCCAACAAAACGTTGTGTTTCTAGTCGTATGCAGGCCGCTCTAGCCCAGTAGGCGGGCTTTTTTATTTTCTTAATTTTTGTTGCTTTATTTATATTTGTTTTATTAATTTTTGAGATGTTTTTTGCTGTATTTAGAGTTTCTTTGTGAATATTTTTGCTTTAGGTATAAAAAATACAAACTTTCTGTTAGTGCCGGTAGTTTTCAAATTAGTTTAAATTTTGAATTATTTGAAATTTGTGTGAATCACTAGTTTGTGAATAACTTAACTTTGAAAATAGATTTTTTAGTGATTCTTTTTTCTTATGTTTAATATTAGTGTGTTTTATCATTATATTCAATTTGGTAATGCTTAGGTTATTTAAAAAATGAAATGCCTTTGTAACAGATGAGTTTTCGTCTGAAACCCTGATACTTTGAAAGAGATTGTCCATTTTGTACACGAAGTGCATCCAGTTTTTGCCGTAACCCTCTCTACTTTTTTGCACATGCTATGTGGGTGAAATTATGATACCATGCCAACTTTCAACCTTTTCTGAGTTCATTTGAAATGCTTTTCAATTTTAGGGTCATTTAGTTGAGAAATCAGTAAATGCATGAAATAATTTGTTTGCACATAAAATTTCTTCGCGTTTCAAATGCCAAAACACATAACTACCCTAACTATTACAGAGAGTCCATCCTGGGTGTGAAACATAGAAGAAAGTGATGATAGTGAAGCCGATCACATCCTAGATCTTTGGGTGTGAAACTTTTTCTTCGCGTGTGTCCCTTTGCGCCGTAGCCATGGAAAATCTTCATCATTTAACTGGATGCTTAGGTCAATATTCACTGTGAATGGAGCAATTTCATCAAACTTTTCATAATCTTCTGACATGTCTGTCTTGTCATCCACTCCCATGATGTTTCTTTTCCCTGAAAGAACTATGTGCGTTTTGGCTCGTCGTATGATCCATTCGCTTCCTTATCTTTTCTTTTTATCGGCCGGGTAGACATGTCTTTCACATAAAAAACCTGCGCCACATCATTGTCTAGGACGAATGGTTCGTCTGCATACGCAAGATTGTTGAGATCCACTGTTGTCATTCCGTACTGCGGGTCTTCCGTTACCCCGCCTCGTGTCATATTGACCCATTTGCACCGAAACAAAGAGACCTTCAAACTACCTCCATAGTTAAGTTCCCATATGTCCTCTATGTAACCGTAATATGTTTCCTTTCCCATGTTGGTTGTTGCATCAAAGTGGACACCACTGTTTTGGTTGGTGCTCTTCTTATCTTGGGCGATCGTGTCAAATGTATTCCCATTTATCTGGTACCCTTTGAAAGTCATTATATTCAAAGATGGTAACTGGGACAACGAGTACAGGTCATCTTTAATATCGCCATCATGCATGGCACGTTTCTGTAACCAACCGGCAAAAGTCCTCGTTTGTTCACATGTAATCCAGTCATTATACTTCTCTGGGTGTTTGGAGTGTAAAAAATTCTTGTGTTCCTCCATACACGGAGCCACCAAGGCGGAATTCTGTAGAACTATGTAGTGTGCTTCAGTGAGAGAATGCCCGTCCATACATATTATTTGATCCCCTCCTAGTGTGCCTTTTCCATCCAGTCTGCCCTTATGCCGCAATTCAGGAACACCAATCGGCTTAAGGTCAGGAATAAAGTCAATACAAAACTTGATGACCTCCTCATTTTCATGGCCCTTCGAGATGCTTCCTTCAGGCCTAACACGGTTATGAACATATTTCTTCAAGACTCCCACGAACCTCTCAATGGGGAACATATTGTGTAGAAATACAGGACCCAAAATGTTAATCTCTTCGCAAAGGTGAACTAGGACGTGCGTCATGATGTTGAAGAAGGATGGTGGGAACACCAACTCGAAACTGACAAGACATTGCACCAAATCATTCTATAACCTTGGTATGATTTCTGGATCGATTACCTTCTGAGAGATTGCATTGAGGAATGCACATAGCTTCACAATGGCTAATCGAACGTTTTTCGATAGAAGCCCCCTCAATGCAACCGGAAGCAGTTGCGTCATAATCACGTGGCAGTCATGAGACTTTAGGTTCTGGAACTTTTTCTCTGCCATATTTATTATTCCCTTTATATTCGACGAGAAGCCAGACGGTACCTTCATGCTGAGCAGGCATTCAAAGAAGATTTCCTTCTCTTCTTTGGTAAGAGCATAGCTGGCCTGACCCTGATGTATGCCGTCTTTTCCATGCATACGTTGCTGGTCCTCCCGTGCCTCTGTTGTATATTTTGTCTTCCCATACACGCCCAAGAAGCCATGAAGGGCCACGCAAAGATTCTTCATCACATACATCACGTTGATTGTGGAGCGCACCTCTAGGTATTTCCAATATGGCAGGTCCCAAAATATAGATTTCTTCTTCCACATGGGTGCGCATCCGCCAGCATCCTTCGGAACAGGTTGTCCGCCAGGACCCTTTCCAAAGATTACCTTCAAATCCTTGACCATATCATGTACGTCAGCACCAGTACGGTGGCGAGGCTTAGTCCGATGATACGCCTCATCTTTGAAATGGTTGCCTTTCTTTCTTACGAGATGCCTGCTCGGAAGAAATCGACGATGTCCCAGGAACACAATATTCCTACAACTATCCAAATATATATTGTCGGTATCATCCAAACAGTGCGTGCATCCGTGGTATCCCTTGTTTGTTTGTCCTGAAAGGTTACTAAGAGCAGGCCAATCATTGATGGTCTCGAACAACAACGCCTTTAGGTCAAATTCTTCCTGTCCGTGCTCATCCCATGCACGTACACCTGTTCCATTCCACAGCTGTAATAGTTCTTCAACTAATGGCCTTAGGTACACATCAATGTCGTTGCCGGGTTGCTTAGGTCCTTGGATGAGCACTGGCATCATAATAAACTTCTGCTTCATGCACAACCAAGGAGGAAGGTTATACAAACATAGAGTCACATGCCAGGTGCTATGGTTGCTGCTCTGCTCCCCAAAAGGATTAATGCCATCTGCGCTTAGACCAAACCATATGTTCCTTGGGTCAGCTGCAAACTCCTCCCTGTACTTTCTCTCGATTTTTCTCCACTGCAAACCGTCAGCGGGTACTCTCAACTTTCTGTCTTTCTTACGGTCTTCTCCGTGCCACCGCATCGCCTTCGCATGCTCTTTGTTTTGGAACAAACGTTTCAACTATGGTATTATAGGAGCATACCACATTACCTTGGCAGGAATCTTCTTCCTAGAGCGCTCGCCCTCGACATCACCAGGGTCATCATGACTGATCTTATAATGCAATGCACCGCATACCGGGCAAGTGTTCAAATCCTCGTACTCACCGCGGTAGAGGATGCAGTCATTAGGGCATGCATGTATCTTCTGCACCTCTAACCCTAGAGTGTAGACAATCTTCTTTGCTTCGTACATACTCTCGGGCAATTCGTTGTCCTTTGGAAGCATATTCTTTATCATTACCAGCAACTTTCCAAATTCCTTGTCAGATACACCATTCTCTGCCTTCCATTGCAGCAATTCCAGTGTGGTGCCCAACTTTTTTTTGTCAGCTTCGCAATTCAGGTACAACAATTTCTTGTGATCCTCTAACATGCACTGCAACTTCTTCTTCTCCAAATCACTTGCGCAGTTTCTCTTTGCATCGGCAATGGCCCGACCTAGATCATCAGCGGGCTCATCTGATGCCTCTTCTTTAGCTTCTTCCCGCATTGCCGGCTCAGCTTCTTCCCCCATTGTTGAATCATTGTATTCAGGGAAACCATGGCCAGTATAGATGTCGTCATACTCTTCTTCTTCATTGTCTTCCATCATAACCCCTCTTTCTCCGTGCTTGGTCCAAACATTATAGTGGGGCATGAAACCAAACTAAAATAGGTGGACGTGAATGGTTCTTGATATAGAGTAACTGTGACCATTCTTACAGCTAGCACATGGACAAGGCATAAAACCATCCGTCCGCTTGTTTGCCTTAGCGGCAAGAAGAAAAGTATGCACGCCATTAACGAACTCGGAAGAGCATCGGTCATCATACATCCATTGTCGGCTCATCTTGATTACACAACACCGAATAGACCAAATTAATACAAGTTCATACATAAAGTTCATATACAACACTTAATTAAATGCAACATACAAATAACTCTCTAGCTAAAGAATTTAAATGCAATAACAAATGCGACCAATATCGCAACTAAGGTAACAATTGATCCAACAGCATAATGATACCAAGCCACACTATCAATGGCATATTTTCTAATCTTTCTAATCTTCAACCGCATTTTCTCCATCTTGATCTTGTGATCATCGACGACATCGGCAACATGAAACTCCAATTCCATCTTCTCCCCCTCAATTCTTTTCAATTTTTCTTTCAAATACTCATTTTCTCTTTCAACTAAATTTAACCTCTCGACAATAGGATCGGTTGGAATTTCCGGTTCACATACCTCCTAGATAAAAGTATCTATGTCAACTTGATGGGCATAATTTGTCATAAACACAAAATGCAACAACTAGTTTTAAAAGAGAATATACCACATCCGAATCATAACAAGGACAAGGGCCGATGGGACGGATATCAAAACCATGGCACTATGTATAACAAACAACGTATGGGTAAGATAATTATATGAGTAACTATATATTCAAATCACACAAACATCAATTTGGTAATGTAAAACATTCATGAACAATAGCCTCACCACAAGGTGGTGCCGGCGATGGGATGGTGCGGGCGATCGACGGTGGTTACGACGGAGATTTATAAGGCACTAAGTAAACCACACCTACATATGCAAACTAAGTGTTAGTTTTGACCTCAAATTGCATATAAATCAAATACTAGCACATATAATTCCTCCCAAATTACTAATCTCACAAATTAATCACTATACAAAGCATTGCGAGAGCTAATCTAGCAATGAGACATGAAAGGACAAAGTTGCTAACCTTTGTGATCATTTGAATGGATGGGGGCCTTCAAATCTTGACAATTTTTGGGCAAAATGTGTGATGATCTCGAGGAAGAGAGGGGAAGAACAGAGGAGGAGAGGGGAAAGGGAAAGAAAGAGCAAGCTCGGGTGGACGAAGGGTTTATATACAACAACCTTTAGTACCGGTTCGTGCCATGAACCGGTGCTAAAGGTGCTGGAGGGGCCCGAGACTGACAACATCCTGCCACCACTCTCTTTAGCACCGGTTCGTGGCACGAACCTGTGCTAAAGTTTCGCCACAAACGGGTACTAATGAGAACGGCCGGCTAGCCGTTGGAACCGACACTAATGGACACATTAGTGCCGGCTCAAAATCAAACCGACACTAATGTGCTTCCCATTTGACCCTTTTTCTACTAGTGAACGCAGGGGCATATGCAACATCCACAAATTGATCAGGCGAAGGTGTAGACATGGGCACTGGTGGTGTGGGACTGGTAGAGTTTGTCGGAAGTGCACGGAAAGGGAACACATTTTCATCAAACACAACGTCACGAGAGATGTAGACGCGATTTGTAGGAACATGGAGGCACTTGTACCCTTTGTGAAGGGAACTATACCCGAGAAAAACACACTTCTTAGACCGAAACTCTAGCTTACGCTTATTATACGGACGTAGATGGGGCCAACACGCACACCCAAACACTTTGAAGAATGTGTAGTCTGGAACTTCATTGAGCAAGAGTTCAAGCGGGGTCTGCATTTTCAGAAGTCATGAGGGAAACCTATTTATCAGAAAACAAGCTGTGGAGAAAGCGTCACTCCAGAACCGAAAAGGAACGGATGAATGAGCTAGTAAGGTTAGGCCAGTTTCAACAAGATGGCGATGCTTACGTTCGGCAGTTCCATTCTGCTGATGTGTATGAGGACATGACACACGAAGCAAAATCCCAAGTTTGTTAAAAAACAAGTTGAGGTTGTGGTATTCACCCCCCCAGTCGAATTGAACATGTATGATTTTCTGCTTAAGGAGACGCTCAATGTGTGCTTGAAACTGAATGAAAACATCGAACACATCAGACTTGCGCTTAATAAGATATAGCCAAATAAACCGACTATAAGCATCAATAAAGCTAACATAATAATTGTGACCACTAACGGACGTCTGGGCATGACCCCATACATCAGAAAACACAAGCTCAAGAGGATGTTTCACAACATGACTAGACTCTGAAAATGGAAGTTGATGACTTTGCCTTCCTGACAGGCATCACAGATAGTTTCAACATTTTTATTGGACACAACTGGCAGTTCATGATGATGCAACACATGACGAACTATGGGAGCTGCAGGGTGACCAAGGCACGCATGCCAGTGTGTAGGCGACACACGAACACCACTGAACGCCTGAGGAGAAGACTGCATGGAAGGTGTGCGTGGCGCCTCAAGTGCATACATGCCATGGCGAAGACGACCACTAAGCAGAACGGCCCTCATGTGTCGATCCTTGATAAAGAAACGAAAAGGGTGACACTCAGCAAGGACATTATTATCACAAGTAAGTTGAGGAATGGACAACAAATTATGCATAGCAGAGGGAACACGAAGGACATTGGAAAGATGCAGTTTGCAAAAATTGTGTGTAAGGAGAGAGGCCTGACCAACATGGGAGATGCGCATACCTGCTCCACTGGCGGTGTGCACCTGATCATGACCACGATACGGATCCTTAGTAGAGAGCTTTCCCATCTTGCCGGTGAGGTGGTTGGTAGCTCCAGTGTCCATATACCACGTGGGATTGATGGAGTAGGACGGAGTGCGGCCATGCTCATGACTCGTCACTGCGGCGGCGGCCTGCTTATCATTCCCTTTGCCATTGTTACCCAGGCCCAGAAAATCGAAGTGCAAAAAATGCGATCTTTTTTGTCTAATAGAACAAACACTAATACCTTAATTGAGTCGGTAAAGATCAAATCTGTTTATCAAAGTGCTTCTCTGATTGCTCAAGACATCTCTTTTCAACTGAGGAACAATCCAATCTCATTTCGTTCCATTTTTAGTAAAATAGTGAAGGATATTCCATTAATAATGCCAAAAGGGGTGGAGGGGATACGTATTTGTTGTTCTGGTCGATTAGGGGGTGCGGAAATAGCTAGAACTGAATGCGGAAAGTATGGAAAAACATCTTGTAATGTATTTAACCAGAAAATCGATTATGCTCCTGCGGAAGTATCTACTCGTAACGGAATTTCAGGTGTGGCGCACAATGCCACACAGCTGGCAGGCCTGCTAAGCACCGCAGCAAGGACAGCAAGCAACCGGCCGGCTACCACTAGTGATGGAGGGCGCCGCACCCCGCGGAGCCGACTGCGATGAGGCTGCCGTTTTCCCGCCAAGCAACGTCGACTTCTGAGATTTACCACGAGTCGCGGCGTTGGCGGAGACAAAACCTGGAGAGGCTCGGCGCGCCTTAATGTGCTGTTCACGGCCAAGGAGGCATGCGTAGAGCTCACACGGAGGCAGTGGAGCCTCGCGACCATGCACATTCTCGATGAGGTTATCATAGTCGTCATCCATGCCGTTGAGGACATGGGTGGTGAAGTCTTCATCACCGAGCGGCTGACCGGTCAAGGCCAATGGGTCGGCGAGACTAGTCATCTTGTTGAAGTAGTCCGTGATGCTGAGGCCATCAAGCTTGGTATCCCCCAACTCGGTGCGTATAGAGTGAGCACGCGCCTGAGACTGAGAGGCAAAGCTGCTGTGAAGCGCCAACCAAGCATCCTTAGACGTCGCGGCGAAGATGACCAACGATGACACGCTTGGAGTCAGCGACGACTGTATGGCAGAGAGGATTGCCTGATCCTGGGCCACCCACATGTGATAAGCCGGATGGTACGGCGGCGGGCACGGGATGGAGCCATCGACATACCCCTCCAGGTAGCGGCTGCGGAGGAGAGGAAGCACCTGAGCCTGCCACAACAGGTAATTGTCCGGTGTGAGCTTCACCGAAAGAAGATGTGAGAAGTAGAATGGCGATGGCGGTGCAGCACAATCCTGTGTCGGTGGCGCGTACAGACCCATAGATGGATCCGTCTCCTGGTGCGGGGAGATCGCCAAAGGTGCACCATAGCCAGGAAGAGCACCGGCATACGTTGACGCCAGGTCCCCTGGTGACGGAGGAGGCGCGGCCCCGTAGGGCAGCGAAGATGGCAGCGCTACATAGGGTTGAGGACGCGTAGGGCTGTGGCGGCAGCGTGCCATAGGGATGCAGCAGCCAGGCGGACGGCGGTGGTGGCAGGACACCCTGAGTGGATGCAGGAGCACCGTACCACGGGAGCCGTAGGCTGGACCCGAACCACCGTACGGGTGCAGGGCGGCGTACGGCGATGCAGCACGACACCATAGGTCGGGGCAGGGGCGGTGCCGTACATAGGCGCCTGACCTTGGAAGGACGGCGGAGCTGGCAGGGCAACCGTAGTGGTCGAGGACGATGGGCCGCCAGAAGACATCGACGGGGGCAGGTCACCGTGGCCGGCTCCCGATCCGATCTGGGAGCCCGCCGGCCGCTGGTTGTGCCACCAAGTCGAGGCCGCAGCCAGGGGCTGGGAGGCAAGGAACAGTGATGATGGAGCGGCAGCAGGAGCCAGC
>NC_041385.1:120097127-120118331 GCF_002162155.2 Triticum dicoccoides
GCGGAAGACATCATAACCCTCATCTGATACCATGTAAACCGCAGGTTTGGGAAACTGCTGGACACCCTAAACGGGGTGTGGCTATCTCATTATATAGAGGTACCAAGGGGTACAATACAATGTTACAATATGTGTACAGAGGCTATTTATATACAGTCTAACATTCGACTCCCATGCATGATGAAACTCGTGATGAGGTTTCTTCAGTTTAGTGTACGAAGGATCAATCGTGGCTGCTGCCAGGGTCAACATTGAAGGTTGAGAGGAGGACACCAGGCTTGCCTTCTGGAGATCGAAGGGCTGGCCTACAACGAGACCTATCCGACATAGGACATCCCCGTCGTTCCTAAAGTCTACAGTGACGAATTTCACTCTTTTGTCCTTGAGGAAGTTCTTAAAATCCTGGCACTCAACGTCGGCATGGCATATGTGGTAGACCAAGCAAACGTTATGTACACAAACCTGGATCATGGCGGGCTTCTTCCTCTCTGCCTCCTTTAGAATCTTCTCTCTTTCCAGGACTGTGGTGTACTCAACATCTAGCCCAGCGACCCACTCATCCATTGAACTGTTGAACATGCGTAGGAAGCGAGCAAGCCATGCTTTCACCGTCACGGATCCACGTGTAGATGATGATGAAGTCATCGCCGGTGATGGCTCTAACCTGGTACTCAACGGCGACCATGGAGATTTGGGAGGCCATAGATTTTGGAGGAGGGTTAGGAGAAGTTGAACTGTTGTACCCCGTAAACAAAACTAGGAGCGAACTAATGTGAAAGGACGAGACGACTGGGAGCGAACTGTTGTAAGGTAGAAGACAGGGACGAGTAGGGCGTGCGAACGGTGTGGGGTTGCTGGCTTGCCCGGTGGATAAACGGCTGCAAGCCCCCAAAGAGTTCTCGAGAACTATACGGGACCGACTAGATGTCATGTCTACTTGACCCATATCATAGGCCTGACGGTATAGCTTCTGCATGTTCACACGCCATGACAGTGCGTGGATGTAACTTCACTTAATTCCGTCAACCGTCGTGCCTCCCACGAACTTGGCCTCCCTCGCGCGGTCGCTCCCTTTGAGACTTTGACCGGCTATAAATGAGAATTTTTTTTGCCTACTCCGCATGCATGATACTCCCTCTGGTCCTTTTTACTCCCGTCAACCGTTTGCAAAGTGCTTGACCAAATTTACACTAAAAATATCAATATCTACAATACTGATTATAATGAGTATAAGAACTACATTTTATAATGAGTGTAAAAATATTGATTTGACATTGTGAATGTTGATACATTTTTCTATAAGTTTGGTCAAAGTAGAGGTACATTGACTTCAGACAAAACTTAAATGCACAATGCAGACTAGTTCCTCCGTCCAGGTGCGTGCCATGTCCTATTTGTCATCACAACAAGGTTAGCTATTAGAGTACTACTATCTCCCTTCTAGTTTAAAGGGCTCGATTCAAAAAATTCACCTACTCTTAGCAAGATAGTAGAGGCGGTGGAATAGTTTTTGAAGTCTGCAAAAGTACTCAACTAATGTTGTCGTTCTTCACAAAAAAATGTGTTTACCAATGCATGCATGAACACTAGTTACTCTAACCCCCTTTCTTCTTTAATTATTTGCCACGTCAGCCTGTTTGCTATTCCCGTGTGCATGATACCTGCTAAGATACCACCATTATGGCCAGCCTTAATCATCGCATGCAATAATTTAGTGCACCTTGAAATATGAACATGTGTGGGGCGTGTATGTTTTTAATGACTTGAGACTATACCTAGCCCGGCAGGCACGATGACTTATTATGCACTATTCCCCATACCTACAGGAAGCCCGTTCGTCTCCAAATCTTTTCCTCTCCATGTGTGGAAACAATATGCCTGCCAGACTCTCCTTCTCCCTCCGGCGGTCCCACCACTCCACTCCGTGTGGAAAAAATCAGCATGCATGACTCTCCTCCCCCACGCTTGTCCAATCCGTTGTGACCACCAATATTTCCACCCCTTCCCTCCCCCGTAATTTACTCCAACAAATATGCCCACGTAGCTATTACGTTAATCACGCAACATATCTTTCGGGACCCTGCTTCAGTTACTTAACTGCAGGTGCATTGGGTCACTAACATATGGGCCCAACAAGGGTCTGGCCCACATGTCTGTGACGCAAGTCGACCTGCAGTTAAGTCAGTGTAGCTCAGTCCATATCTTACGTAGGTGTGCCATTGCTTGCTATAAATACTGCGCCTCCCACGACATTCGGAAGAACGCTCACGTTCATCGTTATCTCCTCTCCCTCCCTCTCATGTCGACCACCATGGCATCGCCCCTCCCAAGCCCTAAGCGCCCTCGCTGCACCGCCCAGACGGTCACGCGTCACCGTTCTGTTCCTCGCTGCCACTAGTCGAAGAGGACGCGTCGGCGTTCCACTCCTTGCCGCAACGCATCGAGGTGGACGCGTCGGCGTTCCCAATCTCGCCAGCACGTGTGTCGGAGGACGCGTCGGCTCCCCGCTACAAGGAGAACGCCGTGTTGGAAATATGCCCTAGAGGCAATAATAAAAGCATTATTATTATATTTCCTTGTTCATGATAATTGTCTTTATTCATGCTATAATTGTGTTATCCGGAAATCGTAATACATGTGTGAATAACAGACACCAACATGTCCCTAGTGAGCCTCTAGTTGACTAGCTCGTTGATCAATAGATAGTCATGGTTTCCTGACTATGGACACTGGATGTCATTGATAACGAGATCACATCATTGGGAGAATGATGTGATGGACAAGACCCAATCCTAAACATAGCACAAGATCGTATAGTTCGTTTGCTAGAGTTTTGCAATGTCAAAGTATCTTTTCCTTAGACCATGAGATCGTGTAACTCCCGGATACCGTAGGAGTGCTTTGGGTATGCCAAACGTCACAACGTAACTGGGTGACTATAAAGGTAGACTACGGGTATCTCCGAAAGTGTCTGTTGGGTGACATGGATCAAGACTGGGATTTGTCACTCCGTATGACGGAGAGGTATCACTGGGCCCACTCGGTAATGCATCATCATAATGAGCTCAGAGTGACCAAGTGTCTGGTCACGGGATCATGCATTACGGTACGAGTAAAGTGACTTGCTGGTAACGAGATTGAACGAGGTATTGGGATACCCACGATCGAATCTCAGGCAAGTAACATATCGATAGACAAAGGGAATAGCGTACGGGGTTGATAGAATCCTCGACATCGTGGTTCATCCGATGAGATCATCGTGGAGCATGTGGGACCCAACATGGGTATCCAGATCCCGCTGTTGGTTATTGACCGGAGAGTCGTCTCGGTCATGTCTGCTTGTCTCCCGAACCCGTAGGGTCTACACACTTAAGGTTCAGTTACGCTAGGGATGTAGGGATATGTATATGCAGTAACCCGAATGTTGTTCGGAGTCCCGGATGAGATCCCGGACGTCACGAGGAGTTCCGGAATGGTCCGGAGGTAAAGATTTATATATGGGAAGTCCTGTTTCGGGCATCGGGACAAGTTTCGGGGTTATCGGTATTGTACCGGGACCACCGGAAGGGTCCCGGGGGTCCACCGGGTGGGTCCACCTGTCCCGGGGGGCCACATGGGCTGTAGGGGGTGCGCCTTGGCCTAATGGGCCAAGGGCACCAGCCCCACATAGGCCCATGCGCCTAGGGTTTAAGGGGGAAAGAGTCCTAGGAGGGGAAGGCACCTCCTAGGTGCCTTGGGGGGGAGGGAAACCCCCCTTGGCCGCCGCACCCCCTAGGAGATTGGATCTCCTAGGGCCGGCCACCCCCCCTTGGCCCTCCTATATATAGTGGGGGAGAGGAGGGACTTCATACCTGAACGCCCTGGCCTTTGGTTGCCTCCTTCTCCCTCCCCAACACCTCCTCCTCCTCCATAGTGCTTAGCGAAGCTCTGCCGGAGTACTGCAGCTCCATCAACACCACGCCGTCGTGCTGCTGCTGGTGCCATCTCCCTCAACCTCTCCTCCCTCCCTTGCTGGATCAAGAAGGAGGAGACGTGGCTGTTCCGTACGTGTGTTGAACGCGGAGGTGCCGTCCGTTCGGCGCTGGTCATCGGTGATTTGGATCACGTCGAGTACGACTACATCATCACCGTTCTTTTGAACGCTTCCGTGCGCGATCTACAAAGGTATGTAGATGCATCTAATCACTCGTTGCTAGATGAACTCCTAGATGATCTTGGTGAAACGAGTAGGAAAATTTTTGTTTTCTACAACGTTCCCCAACAGTGGCATCATGAGCTAGGTCTATGCGTAGTTCTTCTTGCGCGAGTAGAACACAATTTGTTGTGGGCGTAGATTTGTCAACTTTCTTGCCGTTACTAGTCCTTTCTTGCTTCAGCGGT
This sequence comes from Triticum dicoccoides, assembly GCF_002162155.2. NCBI lineage: Eukaryota > Viridiplantae > Streptophyta > Magnoliopsida > Poales > Poaceae > Triticum > Triticum dicoccoides. The sequence continues at coordinate 120,101,508 of NC_041385.1, forward strand.
ATTGTGGGATGAAGCGGCCCGGACCAACCTTACACGTACGCTTACGTGAGACCGGTTCCACCGACTAACATGCACTAGTTGCATAAGGTGGCTGGCGGGTGTCTGTCTCTCCTACTTTAGTTGGAGCGGAATCGATGAACAGGGTCCTTATGAAGGGTAAATAGAAGTTGACAAATCACGTTGTGGCTTTAATGTAGGTAAGAAAACGTTCTTGCTAGAACCCTAATTCAGCCACGTAAAACTTGCAACAACAATTAGAGGACGTCTAACTTGTTTTTGCAGCAAGTGGTTTGTGATATGATATGGCCAAAGTTGTGATGAATGATGAATGATCTATATGTGATGTATGAGATGTTCATGCTATTGTAATAGGATTCACGACTTGCATGTCGATGAGTATGACAACCGGCAGGAGCCATAGGAGTTGTCCTTATTCTTTTATATGACCTGCGTGTCATCAAGAAACGCCATGTAAATTACTTTACTTTATTGCTAAACGCGTTAGCCATAGTAGTAGAAGTAATAGTTGGCGAGCAACTTCATGGAGACACGATGATGGAGATCATGATGATGGAGATCATGGTGTCAAGCCGGTGACAAGATGATCATGGAGCCCCAAGATGGAGATCAAAGGAGCTATGTGATATTGGCCATATCATGTCACGTTTATTATTTGATTGCATGTGATGTTTATCATGTTTTGCATCTTGTTTACTTAGAACGACGGTAGTAAATAAGGTGATCCCTCACAATAAATTCAAGAAGTGTTCCCCCTAACTGTGCACCGTTGCGACAGTTCGCTGTTTCAAAACATCACGTGATGATCGGGTGTTTTATTCAGACGTTCACATACAACGGGTGTAAGACAGATTTACACATGCAAACACTTAGGTTGACTTGACGAGCCTAGCATGTACAGACATGGCCTCAGAACACAGAAGACCGAAAGGTCGAGCATGAGTCGTATAGAAGATACGATCAACATGAAGATGTTCACCGATGTTGACTAGTCCGTCTCACGTGATGATCGGACACGGTCTAGTTTAACTCGGATCATGTAATACTTAGATGACTAGAGGGATGTCTAATCTAAGTGGGAGTTCACTAATAATTTGATTAGTTGAACTTAATTATCATGAACTTAGTCTAAAATCTTTGCAATATGTCTTGTAGATCAAATGGCGAACGTAGTCCTCAACTTCAACGCGTTCCTAGAGAAAACTAAGCTGAAAGACGATGGCAGCAACTATTCGGACTGGGTCCGGAACCTGAGGATCATCCTCATAGCTGCCAAGAAAGATTATGTCCTACAAGCACCGCTTGGTGACGCACCCGTTCTCCCTGCGGAACAAGACGTTATGAACGCTTGGCAGGCACGTTTCGATGACTACTCCCTCGTTCAGTGCGGCATGCTTTACAGCCTAGAGCCGGGGCTCCAAAAGCGTTTTGAGAGACATGGAGCATATGAGATGTTCGAAGAGCTGAAAATGGTTTTCCAAGCTCATGCCCGGGTCGAGAGATATGAAGTCTCCGACAAATTCTTCAGCTGTAAGATGGAGGAAAACAGTTCTGTCAGTGAGCACATACTCACTATGTCTGGGTTGCATAACCGCTTGACTCAGCTGGGAGTTAATCTCCCGGATGATGCGGTCATTGACAGAATCCTCCAGTCGCTTCCACCAAGCTACAAGAGCTTTGTGATGAACTTCAATATGCAGGGGATGGAAAAGACCATTCCTGAAGTATTTGCTATGCTGAAATCAGCAGAGGTAGAAGTCAGGAAGGAACATCAAGTGTTGATGGTCAATAAAACCACTAAGTTCAAGAAAGGCAAGGGTAAAAAGAACTTCAAGAATGACGGCAAGGGGGTTGCCGCGCCCGGCAAGCAAGCTGCCGGGAAGAAGCCAAAGAATGGACCCAAGCCCGAGACTGAGTGCTTTTATTGCAAGGGAAGCGGTCACTGGAAGCGGAACTGCCCTAAGTACTTAGCGGACAAGAAGGCCGGCAAAACAAAAGGTATATGTGATATACATGTAATTGATGTGTACCTTACTAGTGCCCGTAGTGGCTCCTGGGTATTTGATACCGGTGCAGTTGCTCACATTTGTAACTCAAAGCAGGGGCTGCGGAATAAGCGGAAACTGGCAAAGGACGAGGTGACGATGCGCGTCGGGAATGGTTCCAAGGTCAATGTGATCGCCGTCGGCACGCTACCTCTGCATCTCCCTTCGAGATTAGTTTTAAACCTTAATAATTGTTATTTAGTGCCAGCTTTGAGCATGAACATTGTATCGGGATCTCGTTTAATTCGAGATGGCTACTCTTTTAAATCTGAGAATAATGGTTGTTCCATTTTTATGAGAGATATGTTTTATGGTCATGCTCCTATGGTGAATGGTTTATTCTTTATGAATCTCGAACGTGATGCTACACATATTCATAATGTGAGTACCAAAAGAAGTAAGGTTGATAATGATAGTCCCACATACTTGTGGCACTGCCGCCTTGGTCACATAGGTGTCAAACGCATGAAGAAGCTCCATGCTGATGGACTTTTAGAGTCTCTTGATTATGAATCATTTGACACGTGCGAACCATGCCTTATGGGTAAAATGACCAAGACTCCGTTCTCAGGAACAATGGAGCGAGCAACCGACTTATTGGAAATCATACGTACTGATGTGTGCGGTCCGATGAGTGTTGAGGCTCGCGGTGGCTATCGTTATGTTCTCACCCTCACTGATGATTTAAGTAGGTATGGGTATATCTACTTAATGAAACACAAGTCTGAAACCTTTGAAAAGTTCAAGGAATTTCAGAGTGAGGTTGAAAATCAACGTGACAGGAAAATCAAGTTTCTACGATCAGATCGTGGAGGAGAATACTTGAGTCACGAGTTTGGGGCACACTTAAGAAAATGTGGAATAGTTTCACAACTCACGCCGCCTGGAACACCTCAGCGTAATGGTGTGTCCGAACGTCGTAATCGCACTCTGTTAGATATGGTGCGATCTATGATGTCTCTTACCGATTTACCGCTTTCTTTTTGGGGCTATGCTTTAGAGACTGCCGCATTCACTTTAAATAGGGCTCCGTCGAAATCCGTTGAGACGACACCGTATGAGTTATGGTTTGGGAAGAAACCTAAGCTGTCGTTTCTAAAAGTTTGGGGATGCGATGCTTATGTCAAGAAACTTCAACCTGAAAAGCTCGAACCCAAGTCGGAAAAATGCGTCTTCATAGGATACCCAAAAGAAACTATTAGGTACACCTTCTACCTCAGATCCGAAGGCAAGATCTTTGTTGCCAAGAATGGGTCCTTTCTGGAGAAAGAGTTTCTCTCGAAAGAAGTAAGTGGGAGGAAAGTAGAGCTTGATGAAGTATTACCTCTTGAACCGGAAAATGGCGCAACTCAAGAAAATGTTCCTGAGGTGCCAGCACCTACTAGAGAGGAAGTTAATGATAATGATCAAGATACTTCTGATCAAGCCCCTACTGAAATTCGAAGGTCCACAAGGACACGTTCCGCACCAGAGTGGTACGGCAACCCTGTCTTGGAAATCATGCTGTTAGACAACGGTGAACCTTCGAACTATGAAGAAGCGATGGCGGGCCCGGATTCTGACAAATGGCTAGAAGCCATGAAATCCGAGATAGGATCCATGTATGAAAACAAAGTATGGACTTTGACTGACTTGCCCGTTGAGCGGCGAGCCATAGAAAATAAATGGATCTTTAAGAGGAAGACAGACGCGGATGGTAATGTGACCATCTATAAAGCTCGGCTTGTCGCTAAGGGTTATCGACAAGTTCAAGGGGTTGACTACGATGAGACTTTCTCACCGGTAGCGAAGCTGAAGTCCGTCCGAATCATGTTAGCAATTGCCGCATTCTATGATTACAAAATATGGCAAATGGATGTCAAAACGGCATTCCTTAATGGTTTCCTTAAGGAAGAATTGTATATGATGCAGCCGGAAGGTTTTGTCGATCCTAAGAATGCTGACAAAGTGTGCAAGCTCCAACGCTCGATTTATGGGCTGGTGCAAGCATCTCGGAGTTGGAACATTCGCTTTGATGAGATGATCAAAGCGTTTGGGTTTACACAGACTTATGGAGAAGCCTGCGTTTACAAGAAAGTGAGTGGGAGCTCTGTAGCATTTCTCATATTATATGTAGATGACATACTTTTGATGGGAAATGATATAGAACTCTTGGACAGCATCAAGGCCTACTTGAATAAAAGTTTTTCAATGAAGGACCTTGGAGAAGCTGCTTATATATTAGGCATCAAAATCTATAGAGATAGATCGAGACGCCTCATAGGTCTTTCACAAAGCACATACCTTGATAAGATATTGAAGAAGTTCAATATGGATCAATCCAAGAAGGGGTTCTTGCCTGTGTTACAAGGTATGAAATTGAGCTCAGCTCAATGTCCGACCACGGCAGAAGATATAGAAGAGATGAGTGTCATCCCCTATGCCTCAGCCATAGGTTCTATTATGTATGCCATGCTGTGTACCAGACCTGATGTAAACCTTGCCGTAAGTTTGGTAGGAAGGTACCAAAGTAATCCCGACAAGGAACACTGGACAGCGGTCAAGAATATCCTGAAGTACCTGAAAAGGACTAAGGAAATGTTTCTCGTTTATGGAGGTGACGAAGAGCTTGTCATAAAGGGTTACGTCGACGCTAGCTTCGACACAGATCTGGATGACTCTAAGTCACAAATTGGATACATGTAAATTTGAATGGTGGGGCAGTAAGCTGGTGCAGTTGCAAGCAAAGCGTCGTGGCGGGATCTACATGTGAAGCGGAGTACATGGCAGCCTCGGAGGCAGCACATGAAGCAATATGGGTGAAGGAGTTCATCACCGACCTAGGAGTCATACCCAATGCGTCGGGGCCGATCAAGCTCTTCTGTGACAACACTGGAGCTATTGCACTTGCCAAGGAGCCCAGGTTTCACAAGAAGACAAGGCACATCAAGCGTCGTTTCAACTCCATTCGTGAAAATGTTCAAGATGGAGACATAGAGATTTGTAAAGTGCATACGGACCTGAATGTAGCAGATCCGGTGACTAAACCTCTCCCTAGAGCAAAACATGATCAACACCAGAATTCCATGGGTGTTCGATTCATCACAATGTAACTAGATATTGACTCTAGTGCAAGTGGGAGACTGTTGGAAATATGCCCTAGAGGCAATAATAAAAGCATTATTATTATATTTCCTTGTTCATGATAATTGTCTTTATTCATGCTATAATTGTGTTATCCGGAAATCATAATACATGTGTGAATAACAGACACCAACATGTCCCTAGTGAGCCTCTAGTTGACTAGCTCGTTGATCAACAGATAGTCATGGTTTCCTGACTATGGACACTGGATGTCATTGATAACGAGATCACATCATTGGGAGAATGATGTGATGGACAAGACCCAATCCTAAACATAGCACAAGATCGTATAGTTCGTTTGCTAGAGTTTTGCAATGTCAAAGTATCTTTTCCTTAGACCATGAGATCGTGTAACTCCCGGATACCGTAGGAGTGCTTTGGGTATGCCAAACGTCACAACGTAACTGGGTGACTATAAAGGTAGACTACGGGCATCTCCGAAAGTGTCTGTTGGGTGACATGGATCAAGACTGGGATTTGTCACTCCGTATGACGGAGAGGTATCACTGGGCCCACTCGGTAATGCATCATCATAATGAGCTCAGAGTGACCAAGTGTCTGGTCACGGGATCATGCATTACGGTACGAGTAAAGTGACTTGCCGGTAACGAGATTGAACGAGGTATTGGGATACCGATGATCGAATCTCGGGCAAGTAACATATCGATAGACAAAGGGAATAGCGTACGGGGTTGATAGAATCCTCGACATCGTGGTTCATCCGATGAGATCATCGTGGAGCATGTGGGAGCCAACATGGGTATCCATATCCCGCTGTTGGTTATTGACCGGAGAGTCGTCTCGGTCATGTCTGCTTGTCTCCCGAACCCGTAGGGTCTACACACTTAAGGTTCAGTTACGCTAGGGTTGTAGGGATATGTATATGCAGTAACCCGAATGTTGTTCGGAGTCCCGGATGAGATCCCGGACGTCACGAGGAGTTCCGGAATGGTCCGGAGGTAAAGATTTATATATGGGAAGTCCTGTTTCGGGCATCGGGACAAGTTTCGGGGTTATCGGTATTGTACCGGGACCACCGGAAGGGTCCCGGGGGTCCACCGGGTGGGTCCACCTGTCCCGGGGGGCCACATGGGCTGTAGGGGGTGCGCCTTGGCCTAATGGGCCAAGGGCACCAGCCCCACATAGGCCCATGCGCCTAGGGTTTAAGGGGGAAAGAGTCCTAGGAGGGGAAGGCACCTCCTAGGTGCCTTGGGGGGGAGGGAAACCCCCCTTGGCCGCCGCACCCCCTAGGAGATTGGATCTCCTAGGGCCGGCCACCCCCCTTGGCCCTCCTATATATAGTGGGGGAGAGGAGGGACTTCATACCTGAACGCCCTGGCCTTTGGTTGCCTCCTTCTCCCTCCCCAACACCTCCTCCTCCTCCATAGTGCTTAGCGAAGCTCTGCCGGAGTACTGCAGCTCCATCAACACCACGCCGTCGTGCTGCTGCTGGTGCCATCTCCCTCAACCTCTCCTCCCTCCCTTGCTGGATCAAGAAGGAGGAGACGTGGCTGTTCTGTACGTGTGTTGAACGCGGAGGTGCCGTCCGTTCGGCGCTGGTCATCGGTGATTTGGATCACGTCGAGTACGACTACATCATCACCGTTCTTTTGAACACTTCCGTGCGCGATCTACAAAGGTATGTAGATGCATCTAATCACTCGTTGCTAGATGAACTCCTAGATGATCTTGGTGAAACGAGTAGGAAATTTTTTGTTTTCTACAACGTTCCCCAACACGCCGCGCTGCCCACCAAGCCCCCAGCCTTGAGGAGCTTTGGAAAGAAATGGATGTCGCCATGTGGGATGCTTTGCTGCCGGCAGAGCAGGCCAAAATAGAGGCGGAGAAGAAGGCCGAGGAAGAGAAGCGCGCTGCGGGGCAAGCTGCCTGGCAGGTCTATGTCGCATCCGAGAGAGTCAGGCAATTGGCTCTTTGGTAGAAGGCTCGTGCAAGGGCCATGAGGGTGGCGGAGGACGCCCATGCCGAAGCCCTAAGTGCAGTCGTGCCCAAGCGCGTCATCTACGCTTGGCGGTACATGGATCGGGTGCACGCTTCCAGCGAGGAGGAGTACCTGCTGGCGCCGGATCACCACACCGGTGAGATCACGCTCACCCGCCGGCAAGCCGCCAATCAGCATCTTGCGAGTTGCGAGGCTGAGGAAGAGGCGTTGTGTCGGCGCGCTGGGAAACGGCCGTGCACCAGGGCACTCGTGGCGCGCCACAAGCGCTCCTGCGAGCGCCGTGGCTTTTAGTAGGGAGTATAATTTAGTTTCGTAAGGTGATCTCATTAGTTTTCGGACGCAAATGATAAATCCCGAACGTTCGGGAATTATTAGCGTCCTTAATTAAGTATGTAAGAGGGAAAGTTTGGAAACCTTGTGTATACGTACGCATTTTGTAAGTAGGTGCATACAGCACAAACTTTAGTACTATATACTATCGCACTACACGTCTCTCTCTCTATATGCTTGCAGACTGTGCTACTCCCTCCGTCCAGGTGAATAAGTCATCTTTGGTTGTGCACCGTGACCAAGTAGGAGGGAAGACTTTATACACCTAGACGGAGGGAGTACTACTATTACTTATGTACGGGCAAATGCACGTTTTAACATTACGATGCGGTTTTTGTAAAAGTAGAAAAACAACACTAGTCAAGCTTGTGAAACGATTCAATGCAAAACAAAAGCAAAAATGCTCGTTTGATTGTTTACTTTTAGCTTCCTTCTCTGTGGTTATTTCTCTGTCGTACTTTGTACGGAGTATCTCACTGGTCGGAAAGGCACACAAATTCCCAAACCGCTTCCTAATCCATGTATCAAATTTTTTGCCTAACAAGTTGTGTCGTGCAATTGGAATTCCAACTTGAGTACTAGTACTACTAGTAGGCGTACCAGGGGACAGTTCGTTTAGGCTTCTGGATTAATAGTAATCCCTTTACTACTAGCTCCGTCCTGGTTTATTGGTCCCCATTGTAATCTGTGTCAAATTTTGATCACAAATTTAACTAATGAAATGTTTGTGATGTCACATGCACTAACATTTTATCAGTTAAATCTTTGGTCAAAATTTACCACAAATTACAATGGTGACGAATAAACCAGGACGGAGGTACTCCCTCCATTTTGTATACAAGGCCACTATAAAAAATACATTTTGCATCTATACAAGGCCACCAACAGTAATTGAGACAAATATTAATGATGTTTCCTCGTACTAGTTACCCATGGCTTAATTACTAGCATGCATGTAGTGGATGATAATGACAAACTCATCTACTTCCTCTCTCACGACCACTCAATTTCTTCTAATGTGCATGCACCCTATTAATTAACCCGGTAAACGAGAAAATAAATTGACTTGTAAAGAACACATTGGTTTTTATCTTGGTAGCTGTAATTTGAGTTTGTGGCCTTGTATATAAAAATGAAGGGAGTACTAGTAGTAGTTTAGAAGCCCAAATAAATGAGTGAGGCACCTTAATGTTACTCTCCACTGTGACTAGTCTTATGGGTAAAGTTGGGGAAGAGACGGCTTATTTTTTAAGCCGCCAAAAGAACTGGCCCTAGGAGTAGTAGCTAGGGATAGTAGGAGTAGTAGCTAGGGATCGAGTGTGCGAGATGAACCGGAGAAAGTAAATGCAGAGAGATGAAATGCAAAAAAGACGGACGGATGTGATGGTTGCTTGTCCGTTTATTTTACCAGGCCACCTATTACAACCAGTGGTTGGGTTTTGTGATATGATGGCTTTACTACCGCGCCACAAGCAGGGTGAGACTCCCGTGCAGCGCTGCACTCTACACTTGTACTACATCGGTCGTGGTTTATTAGTCCCCCATTGAATTTGACTGAAGATTTAACTGACAAAATATTAGTGCATGTCAAAAAAACTATATTGTTGGATTCGTATTTGAACATAGTTTTGAATGATATAATTTTAGGTGACATGCATCAGCATTTATCATACTATATATAATGTTAGTTCAATTTTTGGTCGTACTAATCTATAGTAGTAAGGTGCCCGTGCGTTGCACCGAAGAGTGAAATGCATTGATCAGGGAGTTGTTTATTTTGACAAAGGATGTGAGGGTCATCTCATGTGTAACGGGTATCGATAGGTTTCTTCGGATATTATTTCATCTCTAGAGCTCACAAACATCCGGGTGAAATAGATAAAAAGGTATCTTTTGCAAACAAAAGCGCTCAATTGTTCAACCTGCATTCGAAACTTGTGAAGAAATAACACTTATTGTGCTTTGCAAGAAATGATCTTTAAGAATTAGTTTTTGAGTATCGATTGTTATACATGTTCGCTACAGATGACATGGCACTTTCTTATAGCCAACAGTTGGCTATACTATTAAGTATTAACCATGCCCTTATACACCTAGACGGAGGGATTAAATCAGGATGACTTGGAAGGGGGCAGAGGAGATGTAAGAAATGGTTCATCGTAAGTCTTTCACCAGTACTGTAGTAAAAATTCATATATGGAAGATTCTAAACTAAACCATAAACGGATACACTTTTATTCATGTGCGATACTCCAATAGAGCAAGATCATGCATGGAAGTCTCCACATGCTTAAACAGCGGATTACATTGAGCGAAGACTAATGATCACCATTTAACTTGATAATGCGTATGTCCAGGTGAACCTCCTTGGAGTCCTCGTGCACCGCGTTGGCGGGTAAATAAGACCACGAGTTTTCCAAGTCCACATCGGTGGGAAGGCCCCAGCTCCGCAGAGTCCAAGTCCATTCGATGTAGCCGGTGTCGCCGCCCACGTGACTCGGAGGGGTAGTAACACTAAGCACACACTCGTACATCAGCCTCGTGTCAGTGTCAGCGTCAGCGACGTCACCCCTGACGCACACTACAGAGATGGGGCGACGGCCTGCGCGGGCCTCGCCGGTGCCCACGATCAAGAGGAAGACGCTGCCGTCATCCTCGGAGACTAGCAGGCGACGGTGATCCTCCAATGACTCCGGCATGGTGAACGGGTAGCACGTCTCGTACTTGATGTTCTCCGCCAAGGGCCAGTAGTGACCACTGCACGCATCCATGAGGTGATGCACCATGTCCGCCGGCGAGCCCCAAAACGGCATCGGACACTCATACCAGTAGATGAAGGGCTCCTTGGAGGCATCGACCAGGCCGTCCATGAAACAGGAGTGGCTGTAGGGGACGTTGCGCCAGTTGAATATATGAGCAAGTTACTACGAGATTTAATCCGAATAAGCACAAAATAAACCATGACGGTTATGACAAAGATTAAAGTAATCATGTGGACTAGCATAGTAGATGAATAGATATAATCTAGTAGGATACAAAGTAGAAACATGAATTCTACCACGATTTCGAACAAGAAGGACAGAAACACATACGGTACAAAGGAGCAGCACCGTTGGCTTTAAGAATTAGTTTTTGAGTATCGATTGTTATACATGTTGGCTACAGATGACATGGCACTTTGTTGTAGTCAACCGTTGGCTATACTATTAGGTAATAACCATGCCCTTATACACCTAGACGGAGCGATTAAATCGGGATGACTTGGAAGGGGGCAGAGGAGATGTAAGAAATGGTTCATAGTAAGTCTTTCACCAGTACTGTAGTAAAAGTTCATACATGGAAGACTCTAGACTAAACCATAAACGGACACACTTTTATTCATGCGCGATACTCCAATAGAGGAAGATCATGCATGGAAGTCCCCACATGCTTAAACAGCGGATTACATTGAGCGAAGACTAATGATCAACATTTAACTTGATAATACGTATGTCCAGGTGAACCTCCTTGGAGTCCCTGTGCACCGCGTTGGCGGGTAAATAAGACCATGGGTTTTCCAACTCCACATCAGTGGGAAGGTCCCAACTCCACAGAGTCCAAGTCCGTTCGATGTAGCCGGTGTCGCCGCCCACGTGACCCGGAGGGGTTGTAACACTGTGCATGCACCCATACATCGGCCTCCTTCCAGTGTCAGCGTCAGCGGCGTCACCCCTGATGCAAACTACAGAGACGTTGCGGCGGCCTGCGCGGGCCTCGCCAGTGCCCACGATCAAGAGGAAGACGCTGTCATCCTCCTCCGAGACTAGGAGGCGGCGGTGATCCTCCAGCGACTCTGGCATGGTGAACGGGTAGCACGTCTCATACTTGATGTTCTAAGCCAAGGGCCAGTAGTGACCACTGCACGCATCCGTGAGGTGATGCACCATGTCCGCCGGCGAGCCCCAAAATGGCAACGGGCACTCATAGAAGTAGACGAAGGGCTCCTTGGAGGCATTGACCAGGCCATCCATGAAACGGGAGTGGCTGTAGGGGACGTTGCGCCAGTTGAATATATGAGCAGGCTACTACGAGATTTAATCCAAATAAGCAAAAAATAAATCATCACGACTATAATAGAGATGAAACTAATCATGTGGACTAGCATAGTAGTAGGATACAGAGTAGAAACATGAATTCTACCACGATTTCGAACAGGAAGGACAGAAACACATACAGTGCAACGGGAGCAGCACCGTTAGTGTTGAGGTTGTCGCCCATGTCATTGAGGAAGAGGTTGCCGAGGTCGGGGAAGAAGTCATCGTCGGTGAAGTTGTGGCTACCAGCAGACGCGAGAGTGCGCTCCCCAATCTTCAACAGCACCCGCCGAATGGAGCGCAGGAGGGAGCGGCTGTAGGGGACATTGCTGCCGCCGAATGGAGTGCAGGAGTAGCACACAAAGTAGTAGATGGTGTCCTTACTAGTACTCCCTAGTTTCTATCTATCTACTCTTATAGAAAACCGAGTTGGTGATGATGGTGTGCCTGCCATCTTGTAGTATAGACCGTCCAATCTATATCTGATAGATAGAAAGCCAACTATGACAATTTTACAAGGGACATTTACATTTATGCCCCTAATTTGCGCCCACTCTTAGATTTACCCCTAAATTTTTGATGTGCTCAAATTTGCCCGTAAAAAGCATTTTAAGTCACAAGAATGCCCTTCCATCTGGTCAAAGTTGTTTGACCAAAACTTTGAAAATTTATAACAAATTCATACGAAGTCAGAAAAATGCAAATAATATATCAAAGTGTTCATAAAAACATCACCTATACGCGCATGGAATTTACGTTCCTCACCTACATGTGCATTTATTTGAATTCACCCTAAATTGTTTTTTAATGTTATAAATCCTAAAAAGCTTTAAAGAGTGCTTTTGTCATGAACGCAAATGACATGTGCATATAGGTGTTGTTTTTATGAGCATTTTGATATCGTATTTTGCATTCTTCTAAGTTCATATGAATTTGTTATGAATTTTCAAAGTTTTGGTCAAACAAATTTGACCAGCTGGAAGGGCATTCCCGTGACTTAAAATGCTTTTTAGGGGCAAATTTGAGCACATCAAAAAGTTAGGGGTAAATTTGAGTAGTGGGTTCGAGTTAGGGGCACAAATGTGAATGTCCCATTTTACAAAAGATACCCGCACCTCTCTCCACATTTACAGATAAGGCCTTGCCTTGTTCATCCTTATCTCCCACAACCTCGGGCTCCTCCCTAAGTCTCTATCTCTACTCTTATCTCTATCTCTACTACTCTTCTTTGTTTTTTATAACAAATCGAATAGTACTGCGCCGTCCGCTGCACGCCCGGCTGAACATGCCCCCTCACCTCCATCATCACCAACTGAGTCTTTTATAGGAGTAGGAGTAGAGACAAAACCGAGTTGGTGATGATGGTGTGCCGTGCAATGCACGGGCATCTTGCTATTTTTTTCATATAATTCCAAACACCACATAGACATGGTCTTTGAGCATGGTTTGTAGTCGTTCTATGCTCGGGCATTGAAGTTTGTAACTATTTTAGATTATAATATACTACTCCTCCGGTGCTAGTAGTAGAGCAGAGTCCTACTCTACTACTCTACTCATGCAAGTTAGGGCATAGTAGTAGGTACTATAGGGAGTACCAGTACTGTATCACTCAAGCAAGTTGCCTGGCATCGATATGAGCCTATGCTGCTGGTATGTGTATCGTAAGTCAAGCGGCATGCTGTAGGCATCATCACTTGTCCACTTCCTGCAACACATATTCACTTCTCCATCTTTATCCGCACATAATCTCGTCCAATCTTCCATCCCCGCTAAGGTGCCTCCTCCCTCGTCCGAAATCCAAGCACTAACAATGGCAGAACTGAGCAGCGTCCAAGTTGTGAGTATGACAGTACAGACCCACCAGGTCCACTCCCGAGCACAAGCAAGCGCCTCTTTTACTACTCAGATGCACCCCTCGTTTTTTACTCTAATCCACCCTGCTAATATCCGAGATCCACATCATTTTAACATATAGTCAATTAAGGACAGAATTGCACAACATTTCTTTTGAGTAGTAATTCGAAGGAGCAAGGTATAAACTAGGTTGTGCGGTCTCTGTGGCCTGTCTAACAACATGACCAGCCCAGCAGGTTTTTCTTTGAGAAAATAGGTAGCCCGTTATTTCTTTTTGAAGAATACCCAAGCTAGGCCTATTTGTTTTCTTCGACTTACTGGGCTACAAATCTTTCAAGACGAGGAGGGATGCATTCCGGCCTGGCCAAAGAGTATGGTCAGTGTCTATTAAAAGTAATATCAAAGGGGTTGAAAATTCCAAAAAAATTATAGCAAATGGGATATTAGTTTCTTTTTTTGTATTTGTTCTTCACTGATATTTTATAGTATTTCATTGGATTTAACATGACATAGTACTAATTTATTTTTAAATTTGTTTTAGTATGGCTACTAATTTTTGGATTAAGAATATTTTGTTCCCCAGCCAAAATTTGCGAATTTTCAAAATTTTGCACATATTTAGTTGATTTTTTAAACCCTAGTACTAACCAGAAAATGGGCAGCAATTCTAAAAATGGAAAACGGGCTGCAATATTTTCCATGTGAATTAGAAAATGAGGAAAAATAATCAAAATAATAGCAAATGGGCTGTACATGCCACATATTTCGAGGCTGACTAGTTTACGCAAGGCTTTATTAGTCAACACACGATTCTAGCAGCAGTGACTGTTGGATGTCCATCCAACGGTCGACGTGCTTCTTCAATCTCTGATCTTCGTGCTCCAGCCGCCTAAACTAGGGCCGGCGGGACTGCCTGCTCCCTCCTCTTGTGGCCCGGTGTGATGACGCACAGGCTTCCTCGGCCCAACCTACTCCCTCCGTTGGCCTGGCCGCACACAATCAACTGCGTCCTTATTACGCGAAAAAATGATTCCTCCCACTGACATCTGGGGCGCACCGGTTGGGAGGCTGACCTGTGGGCCTACTAAGTTGACGCGCATGCAGGGCTTGTCAACTTAGTTAACAAACGATTGTAACAGCAGTAACCGTTGGATTTGAATCGAACGGTCCTGCTGCTTCTTCAAGTGCTGCTCTTCTTGCACCAGTCGCCCAAACCAGCGCCGGCGACACCGCCTGCTCCTGCCTCCAGTGGCCGGCTGTGCTGCCGTTGAGGCCTCACCGCCCCCTACTACTCCCACCGCTAGCCAGGCCATGCGGCGATGGCAGCCTCACACCACAGCTGAACCAGTGAACCCTCGTACTCCTCTCCGCGTGGGCATCCACTGCAGTGTCTTCCTCGGCTCCGCGTCATCCCCTTCCTAGGTCTCGTCGTCGTCCACCGCCCTGGTGCTCTCGGCGTGGCGTGGTCAACGTGGTCATGGAACGACTTTCATCGGACATGGACTGTACGTGGAGAGGCCGACAGCTGGGTCCATGGCCGCACACAAGGAAATGCCTCCTTATTACGCACAAAATAATGATTCCTCCACCTGACATCTGGGACCCACTAGAAGGGCCTCTATATTTCGCAAAAAAACGTTCCCCCCGCTGACAGGTTGGACCCACCAGTTATATCTTCGCACGCAAGGAAGTGCCTCCTTATTACGCACAAAAAATGAATACCCCCTGCTAGCTGGGACCCACCATAGTGGATGGCTGACTTGTGGGCCTACTAAGTTGACGGGGACGGAGGGCTTTGTCAACTTAGTCAATACTCTAGTGATCGTATGATGTCCATCCAACGGCCATAGTGCTTCTTCAACCTCTGGTCTTCTTGCTCCAGCCGCCCAAAGCAGCGCCGGTCGTGCCGCCTGCTCCTGCCACTCATGGCCGGCTGTGCTGCCGCGGAGGCCTCATCTCCCCCATACTAGTCCCACCGCTGGCCAGGCCATCCCTCTATTCACCCACACCCCCTGTTATTCTGCGGCGACGGCAGCCTCACACCGCAGCCGAACCAGTGAACCCTCGTATTCCTCTCCGCGTGGGCATCCACTGCCACGGCTTCCCCAGCTCCGTGTCGTCCCCTTCTTAGGCCTCGCCATCGTCCGCCACTGTGGTGCTCTCGGTGCAGCGTGGTCAACGTGGTCAAGGAACGACTTCCATCGGACGTGGACTGTACGTGGAGAGGCTGACAGCTAGGTCCACGGCCGCAGCAAGGAAGTGCCTCCTTATTACGTGGAAAATAATGATACCTCCACCTGACAGCAGGGACCCACCAGACGAGCCAGTGTATTTCGCAAAAAACGTTTCTCCCCTGACTGTTGGGAATCACCAGCTACAACTTCGCACGCAAGGAAGTGCGTCCGGGCAAAAAAAATGATTCGCCCCCCTGACTGCTGGGACCCACCAGGTACATCTTCGCACGCAAGGAAGTGCCTGACAGTCGGGACCCACCTGGTCAAAGCGTTCATAGTGTTGTCATTCTGGTCGCGAACGTGTACGTACATACTGGTGGATGTAGAGGCATGCACGTGTGGTAATAGAGGCGCGCACGTAGCATGTACATGTACGTACAACAGCCAGTGTGCAAGAAAGAAAATACAGCCACGTACGTGTACATACGGGCGGGGTCTCGAACGCCTACTCGCGCATACGTACGGCCAGGGCTCGTGTACATGGCTGGGTCGGAACAGAGAAACATCATCGTCGTCATGTTCGTGGGGAGCCAACTGGCTGGGTTGGAACGGAATGCGTTGTCGTGTTCATCGGGAGGGCTTGGATGGAACAGGCGATGGAAACGAGGCCTGGCGTACCGTAGAACGGAGGAAACGGCCTTGTGTGCGACCGGCCACGTTCGAAACGGGATCTTATTCATCGGGAGGGGTCTGGTGTACCGCAAAATGTAGGAAACGGACTTGTGTTGGACCTCCTACGTCGAAACGGGGTCCTGTTGATCGGGAGGGGTGTGCCATACCGCAAAACGGACGAAACGGACTTGTGTTAGAGCGCTACGGTCAAAACGGGGGTCCTGTTCATCAGGAGGGGTGTGGCCTAGCGCCAAATGGAACTCCACGGGATACTGTTCATCTCCACCGTCGACCTCCTCCAGCCTCCACGGGCTACTGTTCATCCACCATCGACCTCCTCCAGCCTCCACCTGCGACTGTTCATCCACGGGCTCTTGTTCATCAAGCCTCCACCGCGCGCTACTCCACCGGCTACTGTTCAACCACCTCTCTCCACGGGCTCCTGTTCAACCACCCCTCCACGGGCTACTGTTCATCCACCCCTCCACCATCTACTGTTCATCCAACCATCCACAGGGTCGTCCTGTTCATCCAGCCCTCCATGTGGTCCTGTTCATCCAGCCCCAACCTGCTCG
>NC_041385.1:120118524-120143608 GCF_002162155.2 Triticum dicoccoides
CACTATTCATCCAGAGGCAGCATCGATCGACTTCAGGTAGCAGCAGTAGCAAAGGAATCGCTCGATCGGGTTCAGTTAACAGCCATCGATCGACCGATCGGGTTCAGTAACGCGTAGCCTGCAGTGCAATCGCTCGGGTTCAGTTAGAGCCCAACGCCTTGCTCGGGTTCAGTTAGAGCCCAACGCCTCGCACACACGTGCGTACGTGTACGAGAGAAACGTGCATCGCTCGGCCGCCGACCACCCACCGTAACCGGGAACTTGCCGAAATTGTCCTCGCCCTCGCTTCTACCACAGTTTTTTTCCGTCATGGACGGCCCAAATAATGTCATGCAGCTGCGTCTCCGGCCCGCCAAGGACGAAAAGCCCATTTTCTGTCATGATTTTTTGTCATAGAAGTAGGAGCCCACCACATCTATGATGATACCGGGTTTTGTCACAGTTATCGTCATATAAGTGTCATAAGTATGACAGAAAAAAAATCATTCGGCCCGAAATGTCATGGATGTGTCTTTTTTTTGTAGTGTTAACTCCCAGCTGAGTCAAGTGGTTATGGCACCCAGACATTCTGAGCATGTGTTCACTGACAGAACTATTCTCCTGCATTTTGCAGCTATAGAACTTGTTGGAGACTTCATATCTCTCAAATCGGGCATTTGCTTGAAATATTAACTTCAACTCTTGGAACATCTCATATGCTCCATGACGTCCAAAACGTCTTCGAAGTCCTGATTCTAAGCCGTAAAGCATGGCACACTAAACTATCGAGTAGTCATCAACACGCGTTTGCCATGCATTCACAATGTCTGCAGTTGCTGGCGCAGGCGGTACACCTAGCAGTGCTTCCAGGACGTAATTCTTCTGTGCAACAATGAGGATAATCCTTAAGTTACGAACCCAGTCCGCGTAATTGCTACCATCATCTTTCAACTTAGATTTCTCTAGGAACGCATTAAAATCCAAGGGAACGGTACCACGGGCCATTGATCTACAACAACATAGACATGCAAAAACTATCAGGACTAAGTTCATAATAAATTAAAGTTCAATTAATCATATTACTTAAGAACTCCCACGTAGATAGACATCCCTCTAGTCATCTAAATGATCACATAATCCAAATCAACTAAACCATGTACGATCATCACATGATATGGAGTAGTTTTCAATGGTGAATATCACTATGTTGATGATATCTATTATATGATTCACGTTCGACCTTTTAGTCTCAGTGTTCTGAGGCCACATCTGCATATGCTAGGCTCCTCAAGTTTAACCCGAGTATTCTGCATGTGCAAAACTGGCTTGCACCCGTTGTATGTGAATGTAGAGCTTATCACACCCGATCATCACGTGGTTTCTCGGAACGACGAACTGTAGCAATGGTGCATACTTAGGGAGAACACTTATACCTTGAAATTTAGTGCGGGATCATCTTATAATGCTACCGCCGTACTAAGAAAAATAAGATGCATAAAAGATAAACATCACATGCAATCAAAATATGTGACATGGTACGGCCATCATCATCTTGTGCTCATGATCTCCATCACCGAAGCATCATCATGATCTCCATTGTCACTGGCTTGACACCTTGATCTCCATCATAGCATCGTTGTCGTCTCGCCAACTATTACTTCTACGACTATCGCTACCACTTAGAGATAAAGTAAAGCAATTACATGGTGATTGTGTTTCATACAAGAAAGCGACAACCATATGGCTCCTGCCAATTGCCGATAACTCTATTACAAAACATGATCATCTCGTACAACAATTTATATCTCATCACGTCTTGACCATATCACATCACAACAAGCCCTACAAAAACAAGTTAGACGTCCTCTATTTTGTTGTTGCAAGTTTTACGTGGCTGCTATGGGCTTCTAGCAAGAACAGTTCTTACCTACGCATCAAAACCACAACGATTTTTCTTCAAGTGTGTTGTTTTAACCTTCAACAAGGACCGGCCATAGTCAAACTCGATTCAACTAAAGTTGGAGAAACTAACACCCGCCAGCCACCTATGTGCAAAGCACGTCGGTAGAACCAGTCTCATGAACGCGGTCATGTAATGTCGCTCCGGGCCGCTTCATCCAACAATACCGCCAAATCAAAGTAAGACGTTGGTGGTAAGCAGTATGAATATTATCGCCCACAACTGTTTTGTGTTCTACTCGTTTCCATATATCATCTATGCATAGACCTGGCTCTGATGCCACTGTTGGGGAACGTAATAATTCCAAAAAATTCCTACGATCATGCAAGATCTATCTAGGAGATGCATAGCAATGAGACGGGATAGTGTGTCCACGTACCCTCGTAGACCGAAAGCGGAAGCGTTTAGTAACGCAGTTGATGTAGTCGAACGTCTTCACGATCCAACCGATCCAAGTACAGAATGTACGGAACCTCCATGTTCAGCACATGTTCAGCACTGACGTCCCTCGTGCTCTTGATCCAGTTGAGGACGAGGGAGAGTTCCATCAGCATGAAGGCGTGGCGACGGTGATGATGAAGTTACCGGCGCAGAGCTTTGCCTAAGCACTACGACGATATGACCGAGCTATTAAACTATGGAGGGGGGCACCGCACACGGCTAAGAGATTGTCTGTTGTGCTTTGGGGTGCCCTCCTGCCACCGTATATAAAGGAGGAAGGGAGGGGGCGGGCGGCCTAGAGGGATGCACCAAAGGGGGGAGTCCTACTAGGACTCTTAGTCCTAGTAGGATTCCCCTTCCTTTTCGGAGTAGGAGAAGGGGGAAGGGAAAGAGAGAGGGAGCAGGAAAAGGGGGGCCGTGCCCCCTCGCGTAGTCCAATTCGGTTTGGCTGGGGGGGGAGCTACCTCCTGTCCTCCGGCCTTCTCATCCCACTAAGGCCCATGAAGGCCCAATACTCTCCGGGGGGGTTCCGGTAACCTCCTGGTACTCCGGAAAATACCCGAATCACTCCGGAACCATTCCGGTGTTCGAATATAACCTTCCAATATATCAATATTTACCTCTCGACCATTTCAAGACTCCTCATCATGTCTGTGATCTCACCTGTGACTCCTGAGGGAGTCCTGGATAAGGGGGTATCCGGACAGCCGGACTATATACATCGTCCGGATTATTGAAGCGTGAAGATACAAGACTCAAGACTTCGGCCCGTGTCCGGATGGGACTCTCCTTTGCGTGGAAGACAAGCTTGGCGATTCAGATATTATGTTTCCTTCCTTGTAACCGACTCCATGTAAACCCTAGCCCTCTCCAGTGTCTATATAAACCGGAGAGGATGGTCCTTAGAAGGCCGATCACAATTACAATCATACCATTATAGGCTATCTCTTAGGGTTTAGCCTCTACGATCTCGTGGTAGATCTACTCTTGTACTACTAATATCTTCAATATTAATCAAGCAGGAAGTAGGGTTTTACTTCCATCGAGAGGGCCCGAAGCTGGGTAAACATTGTGTCCCTTGCTTCTTGTTACCATCAGCCTAAGACGCACAGATTGGGACCCCCTACCCGAGATCCGCCGGTTTTGACACCGACATTGGTGCTTTCATTGAGAGTTCCTCTGTGCCGTTGCTTCAAGGCCTGTTGGCGCCTTCAATCATCAACAACACGGTCCAGGGCGAGACTTTTCTCCCCGGACAGATCTTTGTGTTCGGCGGCTTCGCACTGCGGGCCAATTCGCTTGGTCATCTGGAGCTGGTCGACAGCTACGCCCCTGGCCACCAGATCAGGTTCGGAAACTTGAACTACACGGCGGACATTCACGGAGGCTTAATCTTCGACGGATTCGGGCCTGTGCCAGGAGCACCGGACAGTCACGACGAGCACGGCCTAGACCTGTTGTCGGATAATGCTCAGGACATCATCCATGCAGCAGCCTCAGATCTAAATCTGGAGCAGGTTGGGTTGCCCAAGGTCGGAGGGATGGACCCCGCCCAGCAGGCCGCACACTCATCGGCGGTGGAGCCGAACATAGGTCGCATCTCTGTGGAGGCCTGTATTCCCAGACCCCCGGACTCGTATCCGGTCCTTGGTCCCGGTCCGCACACTCTTGAGCCAGCCGAGCCAGGTTGGGCTCCGGTGATGGAGTTTACCGCTGTGGACATCTTTCAACACTCGCCATTCGGCGACATGCTGAACTCATTAAAGTCTCTCTCTCTGTCAGGAGACTCTGGGCCGAACTATGTCCGGCTCGAGTGGGAAGCAGGCAATGAAGGAATTCGCTGCCCACCCACCACCCACTTGATTTCCATGATCGATGATTTAACCAACGTGCTTGACTTTGACTTCGAAGACATCGACGACATGGACGACGATGCCGGAAACATACAAGAGCCACCGTTCACAGGGCGGTGGACAGCCACCTCTTCATACAATATATACATGGTGGATACTCCGAAAGAAACCAATGGCGATGAGGTAACGGAGGATAACCCCTCCAAGAAGAAAGCAAAGCATGGGCGTCGCCTGTGCCGCTCCAAGCCCTGCCATGGCAATACCAGCACCAGAAACGAAGACAATCCGGACGGTGCCGATGATGAATACAACCTCGAACAGCCCGCCTTCGAGTAGGCGGAACAGGAAGATGGGCATGACAGCCCAGATGAATAGGCAACGGACGGGTATCTGGAGGAGGACAACTACATGCCCCTCTCTGAAGACGAGATTAGCCTCGGCGACGACGAGTTCGGCGTACCCAAAGACCCCGCAGAGCAGGAGCGCTTCAAGCGCCGGCTTATTGCCACTGCGAGAAGCCTGAAGAAGAAGCAGCAGCAGCTTCAAGCTGATCAAGATCTACTCATAGATACATGGACAGAAGTCCTGGCAGCCGAGGAATATGGACTCGAGCGCCACACGGCTCACCGGCCGCCTCGAGGTCGGGATAAATCGACATATCAGCCCGAATACCAGCCCCCACCCCCGCGCCGGTTTACTACGGCCCGAGGCAATACTCAGGACCTGCGTGATGAACTGGATAACACCGCAGGACAACCAAGATCAATCTATGGATCACGGGGGCGCACCGCAGCACATGACGATGACCGTCATACCGGATACTCTACCAGCAAATTCGGCCGGGCCGAATATAACCAGTCAGACGCAGCCGGACTGCGTCGCGACATAGCCCGGCATAGAGGCGCCGCACACCTCCTCTGCTTCACTAATGAAGTGATGGGTCATGAATTCCCAGAAGGGTTCAAACCCGTAAACACTGAATCATACGATGGCACAACAGACCCCGCGGTATCAATCGAAGATTTCCTTCTCCACATTCACATGGCCCGCGTAGACGATCTACATGCCATCAAATATCTTCCCCTTAAGCTCAAAGGACCCGCCCGGCACTGGCTAAATAGCATGCCCGCAAATTCCATTGGCAGTTGGGAAAACCTGGAAGACGCATTTCGTGACAACTTCCAAGGCACATATGTGCGACCTCCGGATGACGATGACTTGAGCCACATTACTCAATAGCCCGGAGAATCAGCGAGGAAATTCTGGACTCGGTTCCTAACTAAAAAGAACCAAATAGTCGACTGTCCGGATGCCGAAGCCCTGGCGGCCTTCAAGCATAATATCCGTGACGAGTGGCTCGCCCGACACCTCGGCCAGGAGAAACCCAAGTCTATGGCAGCTCTCACGACACTAATGACCCGCTTTTGCGCGGGCGAGGACAGTTGGTTGGCTCGCAGCAGCACTACGCCACATTCTGGCATGTCAGATGTCCGTGACAATAACGGCAAGCTACGGCGCAACAGACACAAGCGACGGAACAACGACGACAATACCGATGACACGGTGGTCAATGCTGGATTCAGCGGATCCAAATCCGGTCAGCGGAAGAAGCCATTCAAGAGAAATAATCAGGGACCGTCCAGTCTAGACTGTATACTGGAGCGCTCGTGCCAAATTCATGGCAGCCTGGACAAGCCAGCCAACCACACCAATAGAGACTGCTGGGTATTTAAATAGGCCGGCAAGATAAACGCCGAAAACAAGGACAAGGGGTGGCATAGCGACGATGATGAGGAGCCCCGGTGCCCGAACATCGGGGGACAGAAGAAATTTGCCCCCCAGGTGAAAATGGTCAACATGATCCACGCTACCCACATCCCCAAGAGGGAACGAAAGTGAGCACTACGAGACGTCTACGCTATGGAGCCAGTCGTCCCCAAATTCACCCCATGGTCAGCTTGTCCGATCACCTTTGATCGTAGGGATCATCCTACTAGCATCCATCACGGCGGCTGGGCCGCATTGGTCTTAGACCCAATCATAGACGGATTTCACCTCACAAGAGTCCTTATGGACGGAGGTAGCAGCCTGAACCTGCTTTACTAGGATACAGTGCGCAAAATGGGCATCGACCCCTCAAGGATTAAGACCACCAAAGTCACCTTTAAAGGTGTAGTTCCTGGAGTAGAGGCCCGTTGTACGGGCTCTATCACATTGGAAGTGATCTTCGGATCTCCGGATAACTTCTGAAGCGAAGAGCTAATCTTCGATACCGTCCCTTTCCGCAGTGGTTACCATGCACTACTCGGACGAACCACATTCGCTAGATTCAATGTGGTACCACACTATGCATACCTCAAGCTCAAGATGCCAGGCCCGTGTGGAGTCATAATATTCAACGGAAATATGGACCGCTCTCTCCGCACAGAAGAGCACACTGCAGCCCTTGCGGCAGAAGTACAATGCGGCCTCCTCCGGCAAACCACCAGTTCGACGATAACAATCTCAAGCTCCATCAAGCGAGGGCGGAACACCCCACAACAGGATTAGCAGGCACGCCAAGAGCATGACTAGCAGTCCGGCCTCCGCTCAAATCCCATCAAAGCATTCGTGCCACGTGTACACAATTACGCACTTAAAATACTATGGGCACAGGCGGAGGCGTAGCAGTAGCTCGGTCAACAGTACGGTATTGCTTCGAAACCTTTTCTTTTACCTTTAAGAACATGGCTTTAGTGCAGCTTCTCCAGAAGAGCCGGATTATCAGACTTACATAGGAGAGCAAACCAAGGAGGCAACAAGCTTTGCGCACAGCAGGAAATACCCAGGTGGAATCTATTTATGATTGTTATATACCTGCTTTATCTATCTGTACGTAGCCTGCCTCTGGATAGGGTATGTCAAATAATCCTATTTATCTCCGCTTTATGTATTCATTGTAAACATACGCCTAAACGTATTACTCATCAATGGGAGATCATATACAACGCCAGCTTATTATTCTTATTTGAGCATGTTTACAAATGTCTTTTAATATTGCATCTGTACACTTTGGTACGTTGAGTTTGCCAGGGGCTTCATATGGCGCCCCATAATACGGCACGACAAGTCCGAACACTTTCAATAGTGCGGCACCCCGAACTTATAGCATTATATGCATCAGCTCCGAATCATGCCTTGGGTCTACAGTTGAGATAGCCCGGCTCCCTTGTTTTGGTGCCTTACGTTCCGTTATATCGGCTAAGGTAGCGCAGGGAGAACTACTGCGATCGTGCCCTGGTTCTTCAGGACGAGCACCTTAGTAGAGAAAGCCAAAAACTGGCCGGCATGATGTGGCGAGAGCTGGTTGCTGTTCGAGAGGTCTTAGAATCCTTAAAGATTTTTCTGCTTTAGGCGATAAATCGGCTTCGTCCGATCTAGGCGTGTATAGCGCCCCAATTCGGTCTTCCGGATTCTCGAGGCTTCGCCAAAATTTAAAATTGTAGACTTCTATGGCTAAGTGAAGATTATAAAGCCGCATAGTCCGATTGCCTTGTTCGCTGCGCTGGACACCTCCTTAAGGGACCAAACATTTGGATAAAGAGTGTCCGGGTTATCCACGAACACCCCAGTACTAGTTACACGGGGGCGGAAGCCGACGACTGGCCTACTTTCAGAATTTGATAAACAGACGCACAGAAGGTAATATTTTAAATATCAAAAGCGCTACATAGCGCAAGTAACTTTGTCTTTCAATTACAAACATGACAGAAGTGAATTCATTCAAAAATTATGTCCTTGGTACATTCGTCGGCCATGAGGCAAGCACCCTTCATAACGCCATCATAATACTTCTTGGGAACGCGATGCGGCTTGCCCTCTGGCGGCCCGTCCTTCACCAGCTTCTCCGCATCCAGCTTGCCCCAATGCACCTTCGCACGGGCAAGGGCCCGGCGAGCACCCTCAATGCAAACGGATCGCTTGATGACTTCTAGTCGCGGACAGGCAATCACCATCCGCTTGATCAGGCCGAAGTAGCTGGTGGGCAGGAGCTCACCAGGCCACATATGGACTATGAAATCCTTCATAGCTTCTTCGGCCGCCCTGTGGAGTTCTACCAACTGCTTCAGTTGGTCACTCAGAGGCGTTGAATGTTCGGCCCCAGCATACTGGGACCAGAACAGCTTCTCCGTTGAGCTCCCCTCCTGAGCACGGTAGGACTCCGTAGCGTCTGATACGCTGTGTGGCAGATCTGCAAATGCCCCTGGAGAGCTCCGGACTCGTGTAAGTAAAAGAAATGCCTCCTCCACATGTTTGCTTTGCATAAAGAATTTCTTACCCGCCGCTATCTTTTTGGCCTCCTGGACTTCCTGTTGTGCCCTCTCGGCTTCAGCTTTAGCGTCTTTTATACCTGTAAGGGCCTTCGCAAGCTCGGCCTCTTTTGCTTTAAGCTCATGCTCCATGGACTCGAACTTCTTGTCGAGCCCCTGGAGCTCTTCTTATACTTCGCCCACTCGGGCTTCTTGTTTTTCGCGCTCTTTCCGCTCCAAGGCCGCCTTGAGTTCGGCCTCAGGCAGTGCTTTCCTAAGAGACGCCACTTCGGTGGTGGCCTCTGTTACAAATCACTATGCTACATCGTTAGAATAACCAATTTTATTTATACTTTACTATATGAGAGAAGGGAATCATTCACCTTTGCACTCTTCAAGCTGCCTCCTCGTGAGGTCAAGCTCTCCCTGTGCCCACTCCAAGTCCTCCTTTAGGCCGGCGATTTGGCCATATGGACAGCGGCGGCCAGCAGCACAGCCTGTTTATTTACATTCAAACTTATTGTTAGACTCCTGCAGATTATAATTGACCCTCTGTTTGGTTTTTCCTTCCGAACACCAAATATACTATCAGGGGCTACTACCTATCGGGTGGTAATTTCACACGATTTTACTTACCTCAAAGCCTGTCAGGAGGCTGGTGTAGGCTTCGGTTAGTCCACTCTTGGCGGACGAAACCTTCTAAATCACCGCACTCATAAGAGTACGGTGCTCTTCATCTTGGGAAGCGCCGCGAAGCGCTTCCAACACACAATCCGGCGCCTCAGGCGCAACAGACGTCCTCGATACAGACGGCCCTCCCTCCCTAACGAGGGGTTGCCCGCCTGAGTCCGGAACCAGTGAAGGCTCCGGAATAGTGTCCAGCTGAGAGCCCGGCTTACCGTGGCTCTCGCCAACACGATCCATGGGGATCTTGAACCCCGCGAGCCCGATGTTTGGGACGCCGCCTTGAGGCGCCTCCAGGGCCACCTCCCCCATCTCTGGGAGCCTTTGGGAGAACACCTCCGTGTCGTACGCAGGCCGAGGAGAAGTGGCCGCCGGGAGTGAGTTCATTGCTGACTCACTCAAGGACCCGTCCGAAGACGACACTTTGGGATGGGCCCTGTCCGGACTGCATACAAGTTCGGCATTACAACAAAACTATGAAGCAGAATTATGATGGAGTGCGGGTACTTACAATCGCACTAGGGGCTTCTTCCTGGGCAGCCAGCCTTCCTTGCTGTCGGCGGCGGTGGCGGAGTAGTCCGGAAGGGACACCTTTCCCTTCTTGGACGTCCCAGCCTCCCCCACAAGGGCGGCCTTCCTCTTTTCTCCCCCCCCCCCAGTACGGGGAGGTGGAGTTTCTTCTTGTTTCCCCCCGCTTCCGCGGGAGGAATCTGCCTCGTCATCATCAGACGATGAGGGTATGACGGCCTTGCGTCGGGGGCCTCTCCTGATCCCCTGGTCCGCCATCTCTGGCCCCCCATCCTTTCCGGATAGGGCGGCCTCCTCTTCTTCTTCTTCCCCTTCGGGGGAGGACTGTGCCTCGTCGTCTTCGGACGAGGCTTGCGCAACCTTACGTCGGAGACCCTTTCGGGTCCCCAGGGCCTTCTTATCGGCCTTCTTCGCCGGCCCCTTATAGGGCGTCGGGACCAGCATCTTCGTCAGAAGATCATCGGCTGGGCTTTCTAGCAGCGGAGCCGGATAGTCAATCCGCTCCGCTGTCTCCACATAATCCTTATACATAATTACTTAAGCCTCCCCCATGAGTGTATTGGGAAAAACCGAATCCGGTGGCAGCCCGAGAACTCACCAGAATAGGACACCGTGCGGCGTGGAGCACACGGTCCTTGGATATGGCAGGAGATACTTCAGAGGCCTTGAAGAACGCCTTCCACGCGTTTTTGTGCTTCATGCCGTAGAGCCTCTGAAGCGTCTGGTGTTCGGCCGGGATGATCTCTCACAGATTGAATGCCCACCTTTGGCACGGCAAGATCCGGCGAACGAGCATGACCTGGATCACATTGACGAGCTTGATGTTCTTGTCCCTCATGCCCTTGATGCAGTTTATGAGTCTGGTCAGCTCTGTAGATTCGCCCCATAACAGGCCCTTCTGTTCCCAGGAGGTGAGCCGCATAGGGGTTTCAGATCGGAACTCGGGGGCCGCCACCTAGTTAGCGTCGCGCGGCTCGATGATGTAGAACCACCCCTATTGCCACCCCTTCACGGTTTCCGCAAAGGAGCTGTCAAGCTAGGTGACGTTATGCATTTTTCCCACCATGGCTCCTCTACACTCCGCTTGCTAGCCGCTCACGATCTTCGGCTTCACGCAGAAGGTTTGCAGCCACAACCCGAAATGAGGCTTGATGCGGAGGAAAGCCTCGCATACGGTGATGAACACCGAGATGTTGAGGATGAAGTTCGGGGCTAGGTCATGGAAATCTAGCACGTAGTAGAACATGAGCCCGCGGACGAAGGGGTGGAGTGGAAACCCCAGTCCACGGACGAAGTGGGCAAGGAACACGACCCTCTCGTGGGGTCCTGGAGTTGGAATGACCTGCCCGCCATTCGGTAGCCGGTGCGCTATGTCTACGGCCAAGTATCCGACCGCCCGAAGACTTGCGATGTTCTTCTCCTTCATGGTGGAAGCCACCCATTTGCCTCCTGCTCTGGACATGTTTATATGTGAGGAGAAAACTTGGACTAGGGCGCTGGAGCTCGAGGAGGCAAGAGTGGGCAGAGGAGGGAGAAGGCGTGGGTAAGAATGGGGAACTTTTATCCCTTTATAGAGGCGACGAAAGTGGTGCGCCTCCCCACTAGCCTGTTGAGAATCACTTACTTCCCAAGCGCCACAATTGATGGAACGGAGGGATTACCCATACCCGTATTGATGAGAATCCCGTGATAAGGGGACATGATCTCTGCTTTGACAAGATGTGTCAAGGAAACCGCCTCGCAATGTGTCAAGTCTCGTCTAAAAGTTGTCAGCTGAAGTATCATTCTCTCTACAGTGGTATGTGAAGATCATTTTGCAGATCCGGACACGGTCTACGTGTTCAACAATAACCTTGGAGTATTCGGAAGGAGGAACCCGCCTTGCAATGCTGAAGACAAGACTGCGCGCCGGACTCATCGTCATTGAAGCCTGGTTCAGGGGCTACTGACGGAGTCCTGGACAAGGGGGTATCCGGACAGCCTAACTATATACATCGTCCGGACTATTGAGGCGTGAAGATACAAGACTCAAGACTTCGGCTCGTGTCGACATGGGACTCTCCTTTGCGTGGAAGACAAGCTTGGCGATACGGATATTATGTTTCCTTCCTTGTAACCGACTCCATGTAAACCCTAGCCCTCTCCGGTGTCTATATAAACCGGAGAGGATGGTCCTTAGAAGGCCGATCACAATTACAATCATACCATTATAGGCTAGCTCTTAGTGTTTAGCCTCTACGATCTCGTGGTAGATCTACTCTTGTACTACTCATATCTTCAATATTAATCAAGCAGGAAGTAGGGTTTTACCTCCATCGAGAGGGCCCGAACCTGGGTAAACATTGTGTCCCTTGCTTCCTGTTACCATCAGCCTAAGACGCATAGATCGGGACCCCCTACCTGAGATCCGCCGGTTTTGACACCGACAACTCCGAACAAACATCGGTCATCAAATCACATAACTCATAATACAAATCGTCGTCAAATATTAAGCATGCAGACCCTACGGGTTCGAGAACTATGTAGACATGATCGAGACACATCTCCAATCAATAACCAATAGTGGAACCTGGATGCTCATATTGGCTCCTACATATTCTACGAAGATCTTTATCGGTCAAACCGCACAACAACATATGTTGTTCCCTTTGTCATTGGTATGTTACTTGCCTGAGATTCGATCATCGGTATCATCATACCTAGTTCAATCTTGTTACCAGCAAGTCTCTTTACTCGTTCCGTAATGCTTCATCCCACAACTAACTCATTAGTCAGATTGCTTGCAAGGCTTATAGTGATGAGCATTACCGAGAGGGCCCAAAGATATGTCTCCGATACACAGAGTGACAAATCCGAATCTTGATCTATGCCAACCCAACAAACACCTTCGGAGACACCTGTAGAGCATCTTTATAATCACCCAGTTACATTTTGACATTTGATAGCACACGAGGTGTTCCTTCGGTATTCGGGAGTTGCATAATCTCATAGTCGGAGGAACATGTATAAGTCATGAAGAAAGCAGTAGCAATAAAACTGTAACAATCATAATGCTAAGCTAACGGATGGGTCTTGTCCATCACATCATTCTCCTAATGATGTGATCTCGTTAACCAGATGACAACACATGTATATGGTTAGGATACATAACCATCTTTGATTAACGAACTAGTCAAGTAGAGGCATACTAGGGACACTATGTATTGTCTATGTTTTCACACATGTACTAAGGTTCCGGTTAATACAATTCTAGCATGAATAATAAACACTTATCATGATATAAGGAAATATAAATAACAAATTTATTATTGCCTCTACAGCATATTTCCTTCACATAAATCTAATGAATCACTTGAACTAGGAGATGATCGTATGCATGATGATGATGAGCATGGCTATTGCGACGAGGAAGAAGAATTCGACATCGAATATGAGAAGACTATGAGGAATTTTAGTCTCATGGCAAATATTCGTAATTACATGGCCGGAGGAAAAGAGTGGATTCTCGATAGTGGATGTACCGAGCACATGACCGGAGATAGAGGCATGTTTCGTGAGCTTGCAAAAAATCATGGTCCATGCAAATATGTGACTTTTGGAGATAACTCCAAGGGTAAGGTACTTGGCCTTGGTAAGGTGTCCATATCCAATGATAGCTCTATTTAAAATGTTATGCTCGTTGAATCCCTTAGTTACAATCTTCTTTCTGTATCTAGACTAGCCGACTTTGGTTTCAATGTTCTATTTACCGAAGTAGATTGCCAAGTATTTCATCGAGACAATCATAACATGGTTTTCACCGGTATCTGTAGAGGTGATCTATATATTGTTGATTTCACTAAAAGAGCCAAACCTCTCACTTGTCTTATTGCAAAATATTCTAAAGGTTGGTTATGGCATAGAAGACTACAAAATATTGGCATGCAGAATCTTGATAAACCTGTTAAAGGAGGTCATATCCTTGGTGTTAAAGATGTTATATTTGACAAGGATAAACTTTGTAGTGCTTGCCAAGCAGGAAAACAAGTTGGAGGAAGTCATCCCGTGAAGAACCTCATGACCACGAGAAGACCACTTGAGCTACTTCATATGGATCTCTTCAGTCCCAATGCTTAGAAGAGCCTTGGTGGTAACTCTTTTGGTTTGGTCAATGTTGATGATTATTCAAAATTTATGTGGGTGCTATTTCTGGATGGCAAGTTGTAGGTACAAAAGATCTTCAAAAACTTTGCTAGGAAGGCCCAAAATCAATTATAAGTGAAAGATCAAGAAGGTTCGAATCGACAATGGAACGGAGTTTAAGAACGCTATCATGGAGACCTTCCTCGATGAAGAAGGCATCTCACATGAGTTCTCAGCTACGTACATGCTACTTGTGAGTTGCGTTAGGATTTGCTCGAAGAGGAGAGGATGATGCAGTACAGTAGAGAAAACTATTTCCCTTAGTTAAGAACCAATGTTATCAATCCAATGGGAGAACCACACAACACCTCATTAGCAGTACCTACACACAAAAAAACAAATACTTGCACCCAACGCGAACTAGGGGATGTCAATCCATCGTCGGTTAATTGCAAGGATCAAATCTCATAGTGATAGATAGATAGAACAGAAGTACAAAATAAAATAAAGTAAATTAAATTGCAGCAAGGTATTTTTTGGATTATAATGAGACACGCACTAACAAGCCTAGTGCATAAAGGGATCCCACGCCTCCCACGGATTGATAAACCTTAGGTCATCCACTTCAGGGAAAATTGCTACTGTCCTACAAAACTCTACACTTGGAGGCCCAACACAAGTCTACAAGAATAAAGTTGCGTAGTAGACATCACTCCTCGTCGTCCTTGTTATTATAAAAAATTCTTTTATCCGGGCTCGCCCTACGGGGTCCAGGTATCTTACATTCCTCGAATCCGATCTCAGAAGGCGCTAATGGCAATCATATTTCCTAAAATGAAATATGAGGGAAAAGCCATGGAATTCATATATTAGAAAACCTGGAATAAGACCGACCATATGAAGTGCCAAACCACTACAAAAAAAAGACACATCCGTGACATTTTGGGCCGAACAAATTTTTTTTATCATACATATGACACTTCTATGACGATAATTGTGACAAAACCCGGTATCATCATAGATGTGGTGGGCTCCTACTTCTATTACAAAAAATCATGACAGAAAATGGGCTTTTCATCCTGGGCGGGCCGGAGACGCAGCTGCATGACATTCTTTGGGCCGTCCATTACGGAAAAAATCATGGTAGAAGCGAGGGGGAGGAAAATTTCGGGGAGTTGCCGGTTACGGTGGGAGGTCGGGGGCGGAGCGATGCCCGTTTCTCTCGTACGTACGTGCGTGTGTGCGAGGCGTTGGCTCTAACTGAACCTGAGCGAGGCGTTGGGCTCTAACTAAACCCGAGCGATTGCACTGCAAGCTACGCGTTACTGAACCCGAGCGATCAATCAATGACTGTTAACTGAACCCGATGGAGCGATTCCTTCGCTACTGCTGCTAACTGAAGCCGATTGATTGGATGAACAGTGAGCATTGTGGGGGGGCGGGTTGGATGAACAATGAGCGGTGGCGTTGCCTCTGGATGAACAGGTACCCGTGGTGTGGAGGGCTGGATGAATAGTAGACGATGGAGGGGTGGCCGTGGAGGGGTGGTTGAACAGGACCCCGTGGTGTGGAGGGCTGGATGAACAGTAGACGGTGGAAGGGTGCCCGTGGAGGGGTGGTTGAACAGTAGCCGGTGGAGTAGCACGCGGTGGAGGCTGGATGAACAGGAGCCCGTGGAGGCTGGAGGAGGTCGATGGTGGAGATGAACAGTATCCCGTGGAGTCCCGTTTTGTGGTACGCCACACCCCTCCCCCCGTTTCGACCGTAGCGCTCCAACACAAGTCCGTTTCGTCCGTTTTGCGGTACGCCACACCCCTCCCGATCAACAGGACCCCCGTTTCGACCGTAGGACGTCCGTTTCGTCCGTTTTGCGGTACGCCACACCCCTCCCGATCAACAGGACCCCCGTTTCGACCGTAGGAGGTCCGTTTCGTCCGTTTTGCGGTACGGCACACCCCTCCCAATCAACAGGACCCCCGTTTCGACCGTAGGAGGTCCGTTTCCTCCATTCTGCGGTACGCCAGGCCTCGTTTCCATCGCCTGTTCCGTCCAAGCCGGTTGGCTCCCACGCGTGCCGTTGCCTCCCGATGAACATGACGCATTCCGTTGCCTCCCGATGAACACGACGCATTCTGTTGCCTCCCCATGAACACGACGCATTCTGTTGCCTCCCCATGAACACGACGCATTCCATTGCCACCCCATGAACACGAGCTCTCGCCGTACGTATGCACGACTAGGAGTTCGAGACCCCGCCTGTATGTACACATACGTGGCCGTATTTTCTTTCTTGCACCCTGGCCACTGTACGTACGTGTACATGCTACGTGCGCGCCTCTACTACGACACATACGCGTCTCTACTACGACACGTGCGCGCCTCTACATCGACCAGTATATATGTACGTACAAGTTCATGACCAGAATGACAACGCTACGTACGCTTCGACCAGGTGGGTACCGACTATCAGGCAGTTCCTTGCGTGCGAAGATGTAGCTGGTGGATCCCAACAGTCAAAGGGGCGAATCGTTTTTTTTGCCCGGACGCACTTCCTTTGCGTGCGAAGATCTAGCTGGTGGGTCCCAGCAGTCAGGGGGGCGAATCGTTTTTTTTTTGCCCGGACGCACTTCCTTGCGTGCGAAGATGTAGCTGGTGGGTCCCAGTAGTGAAGGGGGCGAATCGTTTTTTTTTGCCCGGACGCACTTCCTTGCGTGCGAAGGTGTAGCTGGTGGGTCCCAGCAGTCAGGGGGGAAACGTTTTTTCATGAAATATGGTGGCCCGTCCGGTGGGTCCCTGCTGTCAGGTGGAGGACTAATTATTTTGTGTGTAATAAGGAGGCACTTCCTTGCTGTGGCCGTGGACCCAGCTGTCAGCCTCTCCACGTACAGTCCACGTCCAATGGAAGATGTTCCTTGACCATGTTGACCACGCCACGCCGAGAGCACCAGGGCGGTGGACGACGGCGAGGCCTAGGAAGGGGACAACGCGGAGCCGAGGAAGACGCGGCAGTGGATGCCCACGCGTAGAGGAGTACGAGGGTTCACTGGTTCGCTGCGGTGTGAGGCTGCCCTCGCCGCAAAATAACAGGGGGTGTGGGTGAGTAGGGGGATGGCCTAGCCAGCGGTGGGAGTAGTAGGGGACGGTGAGGCCTCCGCCGCATCGCAGCCGGCCACGGGAGGCAGGAGCACGAGGCACGACCGGCACTGGTTTGGGCGGCTAGAGTAAGAAGACCAGAGGTTGAAGAAGCACTACGGCCATTGGATGGACATCGTACGGCCACTGGAGCTAGAATCATGCATATTGACTAAGTTGACAAAGCCCTCTGTCCCCGTCAACTTAGTAGGCCCACAAGTCAGCCTGCCACTATACTGGGTCCTAGCTAACAGGGGGAGTATTCTTTTTTTGTGCGTAATAAGGAGGCACTTCCTTGCATGCGAAGATATAGCTGGTGGGTCCGAGCTGTCAGCGGCGGTAACATTTTTTCACGAAATACTGAGGCCATTTCGGTGGGTCCCTGATGTCAGGTGGACGAATCATTATTTTGCGCGTAATAAGGAGGCATTTCCTTGCGTGCCGCCGCGGACCCAGCTGTCGGCCTCTCAACTTATAGTCCACTTCAGATGCATGTCGGTCGTTGACCATGTTGACCAGGCCGCACCGAGAGCACCAGGGCGGTGGACGACGGCGAGGCCTAGGAAGGGAATGACACGGAGGCAGGGAAGACTCAGCAGTTGTTTCCCACGCGGAGGGGAGTACGACTGAACGAGGGTTTACTGGTACGTCTGCCGTCGCCAGAGAATAACAATAGGTGTGGGTGAGTAGAGGGATGGCTAGGCCAGCGATGGGAGTACGGTTGGGCGGTGAGGCCTGCGCGGCAGCACAGCTGACCGCGGGGAGGAGGGGGCAGGCAGTCCCGCCGGCGCCTGTTTGAGCGGCTGGAGCAGGAAGAGCAGAGATTGAAGAAGCCGTTGGATGGACATCCAACCGTCACTGCTTGTGCGTCAACCTTTTTTTAGGAAAGCCTCAAATCTGTGAAAAACAGCATACAACCCATCTGCCATTTTTCTAATAATTTGCAGCCCATTTGCTAATTCTTATGGTTTTTTTGGAGCACTTATTCTTTTTGTTAGCATTACAGCCCATATTGTTGCCACTGTTAAAAAATTATACGAAATTTTGCATATTTCGGTGCGGTCCGAACTGTTTTTAATCCCGAAATTTCGACTCACATTCAATCTGATTTTAAAAATAAATGTATATCAATATAAAATCCAACAAATTCTCCACGCATAAAAATTAATGTAATTTAAAATCTTGAAATGAAAAAAATATATTTGAAACTAATTGCCGGTTTGATGTGTTTTAAAAATGTACAACCCATTTCTCATTACTGATGGGCCATTTTCTCGGCCAGACGAATGAAAAGCTCTCCATGTATCGAAAGATTTGCAGCCCAACAGGCTTGACAAAGCAACTTAATTGGCAAATCACAAAAAACTGGGTTGTGGCCATGGACCCAGCTGTTAGCCTCTCCATGTACAGTACTCTTCCGATGGAAGTCGCTCCTTGACCATGTTGACCACGCTGCGCGGAGAGTACCACGGCGGTGGACGACGACGAGGCCTAGGAAGGGGACGACGCGGAGCCGGGGAAGACGCGGCAGTGGAAGCTCGCGCGGAGAGGAGTACGAGGGTTCACTGGTTCGGCTGCGGTGTGAGGTTGCCGTCGCCACAGGGCCTGGCCAGCGGTGGGAATAGTAGGCGGCGATGAGGCCTTCGCGGCAGCACAATCGGCCACGGGAGGCAGGAGCATGCGGCACGACCGGTGCTGCTTTGGGCGGCTGGAGCAAGAAGATCAGAGGTGTAAGAAGCACTACGGTCGTTGGATGGACATCATATGGTCACTGGAGTTAGAATCGTTCATATTGACTAAGTTGACAAAGCCCTTCGGCCCCGTCAACTTAGTAGGCCCACAAGACAGCCTCCCACCAAGGTGGGTGCCAGCTAGCCGGGGGAGTATTCATTTTTTGTGCGTAATAAGGAGGCACTTCTGGTGGGTCCGAGCTGACAGCGGGGGGAACATTTTTTTTGCGAAATACGGTGGCCCGTTCGGTGGGTCCCAGCAGTCAGGGGAAACAATTTATTTCGCAAAATACTGGTGGCCCGTCCGGTGGGTCCCCGCTGTCAGGTGGAGGAATAATTATTTTCCGCGTAATAAGGAGGCACTTCCTTGCGGCTGCCGTGGACCCAGCTGTCAGCCTCTCCACGTACAGTACTGTTCCGATGGAAGTCGGTCGTTGACCACATTGACCACGCCGCGCCGCGAGCACCACGGCGGTGGACGACGGCGAGGCCTAGGAAGGGGATGACGCGGAGCCTGGCCACAGGAGGCAGGAGCAGGCGGTAGCACAGCCGGCCACGGGAGGCAGGAGCAGGTGACACGACCGGTGCTGCTTTGGGCGGCTGGAGCAAGAAGACCATAGGTTGAAGAAGCCGTATGGCCGTTGGATGGACATCATACGGTCACTGTAAGTTGACAAAGCCCTCCATCCCCGTCAACTTAGTAGGCCCACAAGTTAGCCCAACAATATGGTGGGTCCCAGCTAGCAGGGGGGTATTCATTTTTTTGGGCGTAACAAGGAGGCACTTCCTTGCGTGCGAAGATATAGCTGGTGGGTCCGACCTGTCAGTGGGGGAATGTTTTTTTTGCGAAATACAGAGGCCCTTCCTGTGGGTCCTAGCTTTCAGGTGGAGGAATCATTATTTTGCGCGTAATAAGGAGGCATTTCCTTGCGTGCAGCCGTGGACCCAACTGTAAGCCTCTCCACATATAGTTCACTTCTGATGGATGTCGTTCATTCACCACGTTGACAAGGTCGCACCGAGAGCACCAGGGCAGTGGACGACGGCGAGGCCTAGGAAGGGAATGACACGAAGCCAGGGAATACTCGGTAGTTGTTTCCCATGCGGAGGAGTACGAGGGTTTACTGGTTCGTCTGCCATCGCCGGAGAATAACAGCATGTGTGGGTGAGTAGAGGGATGGCTAGGCCCGCGAAGGGAGTACGATGGGGCCGTGAGGCCTGCGCGGCAGCATAGCCGGCCGTGGGAGGAGGGAGCAGGCAGTCCCGCCGGCGCTTGTTTAAGGGGACAATTGCATTTTTACCCCTAGTTGGTTCCTACCCACGGGTTTTGCCCTTACTTTTCGAGCTTGCTCAGTTTTGCCCTTACTTTTTCCATCAAGGTCCCTCGAATGCCCTTTGACCGTTTGACCAAAACTTTGAAAATTCATAACTAATTCATATGAACTCAGAAAAATACAAATAAGATATCAAAATGTTCAGATAAACATTACCTTTATGGGCATATCATTCGCATTCAGAACAAAATCATCATTTAAACTACCCGTGGTAATTAATGTTATTAACATTATTAAAAATAAATAGGTATAAACAATATTTTTTTCATGAATAAAAAATACATGCAAATGTAGGTGATGTTTTCTGAACATCCTGATAACTTATTTGCATTTTTCTGAGTTTGTATCAACTTGTTATGAATGTTCTAATGACTTTGACCATTATTTGGAAACTTCATAACAAGTTGATACAAACTCAGGAAAATGCAAATAAGGTATTAGGATGCTCAGAAAACATCACCTACATTTGCATATAATTTTTATTCACGGAAAAAATATTGTTTATACCTATTTTTTTTAATAATGTTAATAATATTAATTACCTCGGGTAATTTAAACGATGCTTTTGTCCTGAATGCAAATGATATGCCCATAAAGGTAATGTTTATCTAAATATTTTGATATCTTATTTGCATTTTTCTGAGTTCATATGAATTAGTTATGAATTTTCAAAGTTTTGGTCAAACGGTCAAAGGGCATTCGAGGGATCTCAACGGAAAAAGTAAGGGCAAAATTGAGCAAGCTCGAAAAGTAAGGGCAAAACCCGTGGGTAGGTACCAACTAGGGGTAAAAATGCAATTGTCCCTTGTTTACGTGGCTGGAGCATGAAGAGCAGAGATTGAAGAAGCACGACAGCCGTTGGATGGATATCCAACAGTCACTGCTCTCGTGTGTTGACTAAGTTGACAGGGCGTTGCGTGTGCGTCAACTTTTTTTATGAAAGCATACGCGTCAACCTGTAATAGGCGCACAAGTCAGCCTCAAATCTGTGGAAAACAACATACAGCCCATCTGCCATTATTTCTAATAATGTATAGCCCATTTGCTAATTCTTAAGATTTTTTTGGAGCCCATCTTCTTTTTGTTAGCATTACACCCCATATTGTGGCCACGGTTAAAAAGTATACGAAATTTTGCATATTTCGGTGCGATCAACTATTTTTAATCCAGAAATATCGATTCACATTCAAACTATTTTGAAAAATACTTTATATAAATATAAAATCAAAATAATTTTCCACGCATACAAATCAATGGAATTTAAGATCTTGTAATGAAAAAAATGAAACTAATTCCCGGTTTGATGTATTTTAAAAATGTACAGGCCATTTCTGGGCAAATCGATTGAAACTCTCCTCATCTTGAAACATTTGCAGTCCAGCAGGGCCGATAAAGCAAGTAGGCCTTGTTTGGGTATTTCTTTTAAAAAAATAGAACTGGGCTAGCCATTTTCAGCAAGAAAAAAACACAACTATGCTCATGATGTGGTAAACATAAATAAAACCCTGGCTAGACAGGACACAGCCCCCGCACAACCCCGTTGTTACCCTGATCCGTCGCGAAAACTAGTATAAATAACAACTGCTTGTTCCTCATTGTCTAAAAAAAAACTACTTGTTCCTCAAAAAAAACTGCGCGACTTGCTGGGTCCCTAGTGTCAGCCGCTCGTAGTGTAATTCTCTCGTTTATTGACTACGTTGATGATGGCGTGAGCCCCAGATGTCCAACCATTAGGAGGAACCATATTTTTGGGCTTGTACTATAGAGGCACTTGCTTGCGTACTGCCATGACGCTGGTGGGTCCCTACTGTCATCCTCTCCATGTACAGTCATCTCCTTGTTCCTCTTGGTTGTTGACGACGTTGACAACGCAAGAGGGCGGCGCACCGCGCACGGCGAGCGAACCAAGGCCGCAAGGCGGAGGACGATGGCGAGGCCTCAGACAGAACAAACAGGAGCCATTAAAGATGCACCGGTCCAGTCGCAGGCGGAGGGGAGGACGAGGGTTGACTAGTGGGGGTGGTGGGGGCTAGTCACTTGGCTTCTGTAATGCACAGTGAGCTCAAGCAGCCGACGTGAGTGATGTTATTTCCTTGGTTGTGATTTGTTACAATATTTCACTCTAAATTGAACGAATGGCAAGCCATTTGCCTTGTTTCAAAGAAAATATGCCAGTCACAGCCGATTTGAAAAGGGCAGGAACATCTAACTCCAGCTTACAAACTGTACAAAAGCACGAGGGTTGATTGTTCATCAGGTTTACAAAAAAACAGATTGAAAAGGGCAACAACATCTAACTCCAGCACTGTTTTCAGCAGTCACAGTCAAATGGATCGGTCAGGTCCATAGAATGAACATCCTGGATCATAAAATTTACTGGATTATGACCACAGTATGTTGTAAATAGAAGCCCGGCACGTTCAGAAGCTCTTTTGCCCACCTGAAACTCCTTTTTTTGCTCTTCGACATACCCATCCGTCAAAACCATGCTGCTGATAAACTTAAGCCTGATGGACAATAGTAACCTCGCATTTAGCAGGAAGAATGTGACAAATCTTGTGTTTGCATGGTTGGCTACATATTGTTTTAGCATTATTGTCTTCGATCGAATCTCATGAGAAGTGAGAAAATCCCGATGCTTACGAATCCACCGATTGGTTATAACT
The DNA here is from genome assembly GCF_002162155.2 of Triticum dicoccoides. Taxonomy (NCBI): domain Eukaryota; kingdom Viridiplantae; phylum Streptophyta; class Magnoliopsida; order Poales; family Poaceae; genus Triticum; species Triticum dicoccoides. Next base: position 120,141,243 of record NC_041385.1, read on the forward strand.
TTCTTACCCCGTCCTGTTGCCTAAATAGACATGAAAATTGAAAACAGTTAAGGTCTAAAAGAAGAGTGTCGAAAGAGCAATAGCTGAACGGTTAATTCTAGTACACTATATGCGGGCTTCCAATGTGCGTGAAATTATCACCTATATATACAACTTCTCCAGACATGGAAAGCATTGTAGAAAGCCAATAATCTTGTTCAGATCAAAACTATTCATTTGGATATATAAGATCTTGATAGAATCCAGCACGATTGATAGGCCATCCATGGAGAAACTCTTCATTGAGCATAGAACATAATATTAGTACAAAATGTGTACTCCAAGATGATATATAAATTATGCGCAGAAATTTAAAATGCAGCATATGGTTACAAGTGTAGATGATAATATAAAGTATCTGAAGAACTGTGGAGCCAAACACCATATTGAAATGAGCATAGAGATCATGTATTACACCCAAGGTCTCCAGTTTAGGTGCAGAGAGGACGGTTATTTGCAACGGTGAATAACTAGAATCAAGGATCAACCTTTGAAGTGAAGGGGCATCTTGGATGATGAGCTGCCTTCTGTCAAAAGAAATTCCAATTCTTACAAGGTTAGGCGACTTTATTTGGAGACAACCGATTCTAACTATGAAAACAAGCACCAAGCACTCCAGCGCAGGGCAACTGGAGTGGATGATGCTGTGCAATGAGGCCTCCGATATACGAACTCGCACAAGTGAAAGTTTCTTAAGAAATGGGAGTCGAAGGTTTAATACCAGATTGTCTGGAAGGTAGCACAGCGCAAAGGTGGCGGTGTGGAGAGAGGAGGAAAACCGCGAGATGGACATCGGTGCTGAGGGCACAAGTTCATGGCGTTCTGTATGTGGTATGTGATTTCCAGGGGAATAGTAGAACTCAGGCAGCTGAAGTTCTGTGAATTCATGGGATTTCAGCCAGGCGTCCACCATGCAGCGCATGGTATGCTTGCTCAGGTAGCATGACGGGATGCAGAGGCTTTGAACGGAGCCCTGGTGGGAGGAGATGATGGCTCTGGGGATTTTAAAATCATTGAAGAGAGATAGCTGACGACAGTCGAGATTAAGGGGCATGGCGCGCCATAGAGAGCGCCACCGAATTGAGAGGACTTGGGTGCGGCAGCAATCCTTGGTGGGGAGAAGCGAGATGATCTCCCCAAGGACGGCGTCCGGGAGATCGCTGATGCGGTCCACCCGAGATTCTACGGGTTCCTGGGATCCGGTGGGGGCAAGGTCGCCGCTTCTCCCCGTGCTGCCGGGTGCGGGATCTACAACAGGTGTCACCGCTGGCGGGAGCCTCATCTTCTTGGCGCTGGGGTCAGCCGACTCCATTTTCCTCGAGGGCGTCGCGTCGCGCTCACGGATTTGAGCAGAGTAACGAATGACGAGCCTAGTTGTAGTGCGAGCGAAGAAGAAGGGGAGCTGGGGGTTTTCTGTAGGAGTTAGCTAAGGAATTTGGGGGTACGAGTGAAGCGAGCTGATGTGAGGTGGGTGGGAGCGAGGAGGAAGAAGAGCACCCAGGTTTTTTTGTGGGGGAGGGGGGCGGTGTGTTGGGTGTGGGTAGCGCCTTTTGAATTGATTTTACTATTTACTAGTGTGGATTGGCTGTTTTATCTTGGGCCCAGAGAAACAACTACTACTAGTACAGTGGAGACACTCTAGAGCTACCCAGAAAAACAATTACTACTAGTACAGTGGAGACACTCTACCGCTTCTGGCTCCTTCTAGGTCATTGAAACGTCTCCCTCTACTGAATGCCGTTATACTTTTGTTCACCGACATGCGAGCCATGCAGCGCGCGGGCCCAAATGCCATCCACCAAATTAGCAGGCAGTATGCAGGAGGAGAGTCACCCCGGTCGTAGCGCGGCAGTAACGAACCGTAGTATCACCAAACCCCACCTCCCCGCAGTCTAAGTTTGATGGACGAAACAACCATCATTTCACTCCTCGCTGAATCCCCTTCTCCCTCACCGTCTTCAAGAAAGGCAACACTTGCATCTGCCACTATTCTTCTCTCCCAATGAAGGGAAGGTAAGCGGATCCGTGATGTTGGTATATTTTCGTTCAAAGAAAAAAAGAACTTTTGCAAAGCAGTAACCGATCCTCACTCTCTTTTTTGTTTCATTGTCATTGCGATTGTGTTTTCCTTTAAGTGGTCTCCTAGTATTCGTCAGTTTCATGATGGACCAAGGAGAACCAGGCAAAGATCTGCCGATATTGGAGTAGACGCGGGAGGCTGATCCCCACGAGACAAAGAGCTCCAAGAAGATGGAGGCAACCACCGAGCCGACCCCAGATATGCTCACGGCCACTACTGAGATGGTCAATGCCCCGTTTGAGGTTAC
>NC_041385.1:120143784-120246484 GCF_002162155.2 Triticum dicoccoides
TTTGCCGATCTCGATTATGGTTTTTCATCTAAGTATGTGGTGATTTTTTTAGAAAAGGAAGTATGTGGTGATTAATAATGCGAAATTTTATTAGCTTCGATGCCATGCTATACATAGTGGTTTAAATAACTTGTGGTTCTTATACTGAAAAGTAATTCAGAATTTGTTTCTGTTTCAATTAGAGCCCTGATGCAGACAAGGATTGTGTGGTTGTGCATGTCACTCGCTATGATGCGGATGACCTGAATAAACACTCGGGGAAAACAGAGTTCTTATGCTGTTGGATCCTGGAAGCCATTTGCGGTTATACCAATGAAGAGTTGTATTCCAGGCTCACTGTTGTCAGGCATGTTGTCTAGGGTGTACTGAAGCACAAGAAGTTCAAAGCTACTCCTTCGTTTGTGAGGCATACTGTTCTTGTCAAACTTACGCAGGAAGATGACGTGGCATGCCTCCACAAATAAGTTTATCAGTGGCAAGGCCACAAGGTTGTCTTCATGAAGGTTCACAGGATTGAGCTACTGCGAGACGTCCTCGATGATGTTCATGGCAAGGTCCGTCTTGTGTCCAGCGCAAATTAGATCGAGGCATGAAATAGTTGCCCCAGCTAGTGTTTAATAGTAGTTTGGATTGTGTCTAATTATCCGAACCTTGCCTGTTATCGACCCCTCTGGGCTAGTGCTCTGTTTGAATCCATCTATGGGAACTGCTGCTACTTTTGTGTGCCCGTGAATCATGTGAGAACCATCGTAATTGTTGCCGAAACAGATGCGTCCTCACTAGTTTTTTCATGAATATGGCATGGTAAGACATAAGTTGTCATGGTTTATCATACGAGCACTGTGTGTTTTGATGAAATAGAGCACTCGTTCGAGAACCGTGCGCCGACGTATACATAAGTACTTGTAAACACTATTGGTGCTACCCCACTTGTAAGCAGTTGTGCAAAACACGGCGCATTGACTCAGCTCGCTTCAACACTAGGCTATCGACTAGCTAACAATCAACAATCTGCTGTCTGACATACAAGCAACTACTATGTATCTTGTTACAGTGGTTCATGCAGTTAATTGAGGCCACAATGTAATAAATTCCAAACGTTCACACGCTAGTCCAGCGCTCATGTGGAACACTCACAATTAAACTCGTCTTCATAAAAATCTTGAAAAGCATAAGTTAAGCAATTTTATACATCTCAATGATTCATAGAACATAACAAACATATACTAGTTCACAACAAAAGACAAAGTTGTGAGAAGGTTTACAAATCAGGAAAAAAACAAGCAAGGCTTCTCTGAGCAAAGGGCCTCCCGGCAGGCTTAAATTTCCTGGAGTTCACTCTGGTTTTTTCTTGTTGCCACCATCCAGGGTTAGGTTCTCTCATTCCAGAATAACCAATTATGATTGTGGTCTCAGCTGGAATGTTGAACTGAACCATGTAGTGTACTCACCAGCTGAAATGCTTGTGCATTCCACTAAATTTAAGCACCGCTATTTGGAGAAATAAGCAGACCACAATGCCTCTTGTCCATGCACCTATCCAAAAAACCGTCGTGCAGCCGTGCCAGCTAGTCCTCGGTCCATGGATGAACTGGTAGAAAGTGCATTCTGGACTAGGATGCAGTTGTTTTCGCTCGTCCCTGCACTGCAATCAGGAAGTAAAACGTACGAATCAGCTTCTTTTAGATTGCATTGGTCATTCTACCTTAGTTACTCCCGATGTAGGGATACCTTGAAGACGGGAGGTTAGACGACGGCAACGAGGGATAGTCATCTCATTTTGCGCAGTTGTACTAAAACTGAGGTGTGTGCTTTTGATTGCACGGGTAGAAACGATACGGAGACAGACATCCCGAGACGATATGGAGACAGACATCCCTGTTTGCGCAAATACGAAATACGGTTATTTAAACAGTGACACATATTACTACTTTCCCCCGTTTCTTCTTAGAACCAAGTCCTAGATTCATGCTACAACTTTCCCACATTATTCCCTGTTTGAACCAACGCTTTGAGTTCACTGTATGAACTAGCTTTACTTCTAATAATAGTATAAGTCTAGGTGGCTTTGTAATAGCGGGCGGAAGTAGAAAAGGATCCACACGAAGGGGGAAGAGCTGGGGCAGTAGAGCAAGACAGGTTTCGAAGGAATATATACCTGAGGGTCGTCGGCATGTGGCAAAGATGGCGTCGGGAGGCCGCATCTTGGCCACAATACCGCAGGAGGAAGAAGGGGTCGGAGGGCCTCCCGAGCAAGTGCTCTCTCCGAGAGAACGTCACGGCCACCGATCGGGATGTGCGTGCAGCCGTTGGTCTCCTCCCTCGCCGCCGACGACAGCGTGAAGGATGCACCTACACCCCTGCCCCGGTCGAGGTTGTCCGACCGGATTTGTGACCAGCCGTGAGCTAAGAGAGAGAGTGTGGCCACCTATGTCTTGCTTAGATCTGGAGAGCATGAGAGAGTGAACGAGAGGAACCCTAGTAAAGCAAGCGCTAAGGCTCCTGCTTTTATATATAGTGGAGTGATTTTGTTGTACCGGCTTCAAAAAAATGCGCTCCTACGTGTACCCGCGAGTGGGTGTGAGAGAACTAGTGTGTGCGTGCACCGCTTCTCTTCGTGAGAGTACAATATATATTATGCCCAAAGAACGTTCGCCGCAAGAGTAATAGTATAAGTGTGTGATGTGTGAGCTAAAATAAAATGCGCACGCCATCTTTTGTTTTTTAGAAGTTCTGAGGGTAGGGTGTGAAGAGCACATATGTGCGTGACGTCTACCTACAGATAGAGGATGGGTGCGACGTGCGAGTCTCCGAGAGGACTTGGGAGAGTCGTGACTCGTGAGGGTGCGTGTGCGTGAGAGAGAGGGGGCACGTATCATTGCAATGCATGTGTCCGTAAATCATTATCCGACGAACGTTCTCCACAAGCCTTTTCCTGATGAACGCCATAAGAACCGTTAGATCGGCATCCGACAGTGTCAGTTTTGCCATGTCATTTAACAGAACAGCCACAACTCCTACACACAAATCTTCCACGTGAGTGTTAGCAACTGCCGTATGCTCCCTCCGTCTCGAAATGCAGTGCATATAGCTTTATTGAAAATTAGAACCTCACAAACTTTTACTGAGTTTTCGTGTACCAAATTGCACATGTAGAATACCCTGTATATATCATTTCATTCATCTTCGATAGGTAACTATAAAGATGGGTGAGGAGTCTACAAAGAAAGACCATTGTATCACCCGCAGCAATTTCAACCATCCTTTAGTGTCAAGGAATATCATAGGAACTCTATACGATATGATTTTTATAGGATTTTTTCCTTTAGAGCCAATTGGTTCATAGGAATAGATTCATATACTCTACATTTCAAAGGAAATAAACATGATATCATTTCTATAGCTTTAGAGCCACTTGGTTCATATGAATGGATTCCTATACTCCCTTTATTTCAAAAGAAAATAAACATTAGCGTATATTCAATAGAAAAGTTCCTATGATATGAACCAAATTACATCTCTTTACTAATCCCTCCTCATAGGAATTGAGATACATGTCATCTATAGATTCAATAGAAAAGTTCCTATGATGTGAACCAAATGACATCTCTTTTCCAATCCCTATTCATAGGAATTGAGATGCTCCATGTCATCTCTTTCCCTACAACTTCCACGTATGCATATTCTATTCCTAAATAGATAGTACAACCCACTAGTAGCTTTTTTCCAAAACATGCAACTATGGCACAAGAACTATATAGTGTGCCAATAACTTTGAAAGATGGTTGCTGGATGAAGCTAACCCGACAGTGCAGAGATGGGCAAATCCAAGCACTACTGGCCATTGGATATCATCAACATTCCACCAGATCTGCCACATGTACAATTTAGAAGACTCCATGGTTGAACTTAAGCATAATGCACAAACCTCAAAACACAAGCACTTCTCCTTTGTTCTAGAATCTTCTGTATCATAATTGATTATTTTTTTCTAAATGAATTGCCATTATTTGTTTTTTACTTTATGATTTACAATGCACAACCCCATGAATCTTAACATTTTTATAAAACTAATTGATTTTGAATGAGATGAACTATAAGAACTAAACAAACATCTACATCATGCATATATGACTCAAAGCTTTACATGCTATAGTGTGTATTTATTCATAATTTGGTTTCGAAATTGCATGCGTTCAATACATGTGTACCTTACTAGTTTTGAGTAGAGTAGCATATTTATTCATAATTTGGTTTCGAAATCGCATGCGTTCAATACATGAGTTGAGTAGAGTAGCATGCGTTCATTGCCTTTCGGTCGAACCTACGTCCACAATTTTTTGTACGTGCTATATCTCCACTGGTCCCCGAACCCAAAATGCTGCCTCGTTCCCGTAAAACCAAGCGGCCCACACATATTTAAGGCGCCAACTCGAACCCGTTTACTACGACGTGGCCCTGCACGCCGTAGTACTCCTACAAACCCTACCGCCGCACTCATCATCGGTTTTCTTCAAGAGGACGAGGGAGAAGCCAATTTTTAGTGGAGGCACTTTCAAAAAAAGGATCTGTAGTGGAGACCCCTACCCTGGGGTGCACTAGGTAGCTGCCGCACGCATCATTGTTTTCTATTTTCTTTATGCTCTTGCGCGCTAGAGTGAAATGATGGTTGCTTCGTCCATCCAGCTTAATGCGGGAAAGGTGTGGCTTTATGATTTGACCCCTCATCGCTCATTTTCTACTACTACAGCGCTATGACCGGGGTGCCTCCAATTCCAACCGCTGCTCTGAACTGTAATTTGGTACATCGCACATGGAACAAGACGGTGGATGAACCACATGTCTGCCAAAGGGGTCCTGTTAAGTTTGTCGCCATTTCATGTGCGGACTGACCCTGCTTGGGTTGCTACACCAACACGACAGGAGCAGCCTACCACTTGGTTTTGCTCCTTGGTGAATCCCGACTATATTGATCTAAAAAGATATGTGCTGAACTACCCTCTCCGTCTCGGTTTTTTATTTGTAGGCGTCTCGGTTTATAGGGCCTGCACGTAGTTCTAGGTCATCCATTTGACTAACTAAATATGAGTTACTATGTCACAAAAAGTATATCATTGGATTCTTATTGGTTGATATGTGAAGAAACAAGAAACGAGGTAGAAGTTAATGCACCGCGCCTTAGTATTGTGGGATTATTTGGTTTTCGTAAGATGACGTGCGTTTGGTTGCAAGGGTGGTCATGAATGGGTTGGGATCGTTCAGAAAATAGACATGTTTGGTTATAAAGCACATGAATGGTTCGAGTCAAAAAAAGAGAATATGCCTTGAAGATGCTGAACCACTCCACCCAACCAAATCGGTCGAATCAAATGGCCATCCTTTGCATGCATGACTATGTGAGCATGACTGGTGGTCCCATCTTAAATAATTAGCTCATCTCTTATATTCAGCCAAACACATAAATTGAATGGTTCAATCCCCAAAAAATTGAATGGTCCCAATCCATTCATACGATACCTTCAACCAAACGCATCCGACGGAGGGAGTAGTTGTATTTAAAAGTCGAGGGCGGGGCTTTTCCTGCCCGGTAGGCGGCGGGACAGTTCTGCCTAGTCGGTTCGACAGAGACGCGAGAAGATGAGGGAGTAGGCTGCTACAAACGTAGGGCTGTGTGATTTGACAGCGAGTTACTGCTGGACAGGTGGGGCCCCGTGATTTGACTTGCCATTATCATTTTAACTGCGGCGCTACGACCGGCGTGAGTCTCCCGATTCCTGACCACCTTCATACAGGTGCCTCTCCCAATGCTCCACCATGTAGTAGTAGAGGCTGGCTCTTGCATGAGAGCCCATTTCTCCAATTTTTCCTTGCCTCTCTTTCCTCCACATATGCAAAAATGCCATGTAAAGCGCACTATTGTACTTACTTGCTCCTACAGGTGCTTAAGCTTGCCACATAGGCATAAAGTCTGATGTGGCAAGTTAAACAAGAAGAGAGAGACTTGTTGGTGACCCAAGGAAGAAACGGTGCTAAGCGCGTGTACCTAGGTGAAAAGACAATTTTGAGTCTATAGCTAATTAAATGAAGCAAACTTAGCAACACCATTTCATTAGAAGAGGTCACTCCTTGGCAAATGCAATAAATACTAGTACTCCATGTGTCCCATTATATAAGAACGTTTTTGACACTACACTAGCTAGTGTCAAAAACGTTCCTATATTATGGGACGGAGGGAGTACGAAGAAAGAGATAGAGAGGAGTAAAAAAATACACTTATAGCCAACCTTGTTGTAGTATGAGTGACTAAGTGATGACTATGTATGACATGCCAACATCAGATAGCCTAACGCACCTTGTTAAATCTCCAAGGGCATGACCACGTGAGCAACGCGACGGTCGTGGTAGGCGTGACCATGATACGGGCTGCTGGCAGCCCTTGGATCTGAGATCAAACGGTCGCATGCTAAGTTGCTGAAAATTTTCAGAATAACCCTCTAGGATAGGATATTCACCCATAGGTCTAGAATCACGCCATGCAACCGTTCGATCTCAGATCCAAGGGCTCTCGGAAGCCCATATCATGGGTGAATGGAAAGCCACTACCCTGCCGTTTGCACGCTGGCAGTTCGTTCCTACTCTTTCCCGCACGTCCTTTAATACTACGGCGGTTCGTTCCTAGTCGTCCCATCCATTCACATTACGGCAGTTCCACTAATCCTAACCCTCCTCCCAAATCCATGGCGTCCCAAATCTCCTCGATCGGCGGTGAGTACAAGGTTAGAACCATCACCGGCGATGAGTTCGACGTCATCTACACCCGTACTTCCGCGACGGTGAAAGGATGCCTTTCTCTCTTCAGACGCCTGTTCGAAAACTCACATGATGAGTGGGTCGCTGGGCTAGATGTTGAGTACACCACAGTCGTGGGATGAGAGAAGGATCAAAAGGACGAAGAGAGGAAGAAGCACGTCGTGATTCAGGTTTGCGTACATGACGTTTGCTTGGTCTACCACATATGCCATGCCGACGTTGGGTGCCAGGATTTTAAGAACTTCCTCGAGGACAAAATAGTCAATCCATCGATAGTGGAGTACTACTGTACAAAAGTATACATTTTTTAAAAGGCTAGCGTACTGTTCATCACATATATATATATAGCCAGTTAAATTCTCAACCTAGAACAACGTGCATGCCATGTAGTAAACCGATCCGGAGGAAGTATAGTAAAAATGAGGTGATTTTACCCAGCGATCGGTGGGGGAGCATGGCCTGTCACGCGGTCCACGTGTCATGATGTACCAAGGCGATGCACATGTCCCTCTTGAGGCAGAAACAATACTAGTATGTGGTTTGAGATGATGTCGAACCGAAGTGTGAAATAATGGTTGCTTCGTCCGTCTGGGAAGGTGCGGCATTGTGATTTGACGTCTCATTGCTCATTACTAACACTGGGCAGGTACGAGTGGGGTGCGTCCCCCCTGCTATTCTGCACTGTTATTTGGTGCTTGACACGTCAACCCAGTTGCTATATGTCCCACATGTCGGCGACAGGAAGTACAGAATTCATGAAAGGGAGTGTCGACGGAGGAGTATACTACAGAATTCATGAAAGGGAGCGACTTAGTTTTGGAAAAATCTGTTTTTACGGAGTACGTACCCACTAGGGTTTATAGGGCTCATTTAAAAAACATTCGTTTTTCCGTTTGATAAGTCTCAATTCTAGTACTATACTAGTAGTAGTACCATTACATGTTAGATTTCGAGGTGCGTTAGATCACCCGACGCAAGCAGTGTCAAGAGGAAACTAACCAATGCATGTACAAGTTCATGGAAATTTAGTGTTATTCATGCATTCGTTCTAATTAATGCCTCGGTAAACATAACTTCTTGAGAAAAACGAGCGTACTGTGCAAACTACGAAATTAATTCGACCACTCACCGTCTACCTTGGTTGGAGAGATTTTGAAATTGAGCCATAAACTAGAAAGGAGGGAGTAGTAATTTTTGTCTCGATTACTATTTGTGGCCTTGTATAGATGCAAAATGTATTTTTTTATAGTGGCCTTTTATAAGTAAATAGAGGGGGTACTAACCAAAGTACGTAGTAGGGACGAGAAGTAAACGGAGGGAGTAGTAAAATTTTCTCCTCGTGCTACGAGCCACCACGCACGTGGGTGAGGGAGCGGGCGTAAAGGCGTACAGTAGTACTCCAGCTTCACCTCATCCTACGAGCCACCGTGCCCGTGGGCAGGGGAGATGGCATACTAAGCAAGCTTCTCCTCGTTCTGCGAGTTGACGGGACACACCAAAAGTACTACAGTGTATAAAGCCTTGCCTCTAAGGTAGGCCCCACATGGTTTGCCTCTTTTTTTAATTTAACATAACGCGTCAAGTCGCAATTTGTTTGTTCACCCATGGTAGACGATCCTCCCTCCACCAAGTGGACAACCAGTACACGTGCCAAATTACCACGTGGGCTGCCTTTTTCATACAGAAATGAGCTCCACCGTGTACCCGCACGGGTGTGGTTGGGAAAGAGACGGGAGTACGTGCGCCGTGCGTGCACCTCTTCTCTTCGTGCACGTCCCCCACCTATGTGGGTGTGTGTGAGAGAGATACAAACCTAGACATAATGCGCCGTCCATCCCCATGTCTCCACCCAGTCCGACCACCAGTCACCACCACGGCACCATGCCCCACTCCTCCTCACCTTATCTCTCATATTTCTCTCTCCATTTTTATATACAAGGGGCCACTATCAAAATTACAATTTGCAAATATACAAGGCCACTAATACTAATCGATGCAATATTAATGGTATTTGCCTCGTGGTACTAGCAAATGAGGACATTAATTATCCCTTGCATGCATGCGGGGGTTTGTAAAAAAATGCATCTTGATGTTCCGTGCAATGCACGGGCATCTTGCTAGTCCATGAAAACAACACATGGCAAATTTCCACGGAGAACGAGGGATTTGAATCTGATGGGGGGGGCTGTTTGGATCTTGCCTGGGGTAGCCAAAATATTGGCGACCCTTTTGTCCACTGGTGCCTTTGCCACCAATGAACGAGGAACGGCTCGGGTGCTCATGTTGTCATGCATCCTCCAGCGCGCACGTTGGAGACGAGCTCGCACGAGCTGTGTTTTTTTTGTCCCACAACGCCGCCCGAGCCGCCCGCAGACCGACCGGCGACCCGCAAATTACGCCATCCAACCGTAGCCGCACACATTATGACAGCAACTCAACCAACCGGACGAAATTCACGCAAACACGTAGACAAACTGATACTCATTCACGCAACCACCGGAGTATTTCACATAAACAACGACGGAAATCATATAAAATACCGGGTTTTCACACAAACATGACGGATTTCATTACATTCAAATGAACTACGTGGTGCTAGTTCTGGACAACACAGGTATATAATACATGGCCTAAATGGTCGCCCGCCGATCGATTTGTGTTCCTCATGTCCGGCAGCACGATCACCGGACTGCCGGGAGCCCCGGAGGTATATGCTTCAGCGCAAAGGACGGCTCGCTTCTCCACTAACCAACTGATATCATTGGCTGGTGCCGGAGATGATGGTGGCCGGCACCAGTTCGAGTTCATCACCGACCACTACTTCGCCATGGCCGACACTGGCTCGAGTTCATCCTAACATTGACCTCTTCCGTGGAGCCCATATAGGGTCGACAAAGGTCCTCACAACAAAAGGATCCGGCAAGACACCTGCTGTGTATGTCGGCGTCGCCTCCGCGGTGGCCTTCATGGGACCCAAGCGGAGGCGGCCTCCCGTGTTCTACTTCTCCTCGATGATGGCGGCGAACGCGGAGGCGCTGGCCACCGACTCATCGCTCTCCGCGCACCCGGCTTGTGTCGCTGCTTGCATGGCGCGGCTGTTGGCATGGGAGTCTCGGCCACAGAAACGGGAGACGCGGTACGAGGCAGCAGCGTGGACGGCAGCAACGACGCCTGTGCGCCGCTCCTCGTCGAGCTGGCCTGGAGCGGCGAGTTGCTGAACTGCGCGCTGGCTTGGGGCGGCAACTGGCGCCGTCGGGCGAGGGGAGGGAGGTGGATCAGCGAGTTGCATAGCTCGTATCCGGCGGGCTACCCAGCCGGCTTGGATGCGGAATAACTACTCTTCGTAAGCCATTGTAAGAGTGGACAAAATGGTGGAGGAGATAGGGGAGTGGCGGAGGTGTGCGATTCTTGGCCGGCGTTTGGCCTCGTTTAAATAGGAGATTAAATAGACGGCGGACGGGGGGATCTCGACCGGCGTTGCGTTTAACGCCGGCCCAGTCATGAACGGACGTGTGTCCAGAGTGGGTTTCTCGGCTTCCACATGGGCGGGTTTCATGAAGGCGTTTGAATGCGGCACGGAGGCGTGTTCAGCCGGGCGTGCCGCGAGTGGCGCCCTCGACTCTGACTTAGGACACCGCATCGTTCTTCCACTGACGTGTGGGCTCTTTGGGTGCATGGCCTGCATGTCAGTGACCCAACGCAGGCAGCGCACAGTAGAGGAACCTTTGGTGGGCCAAGGCGGTAAGAAGCAGGCATTTCATAAACCGATGATTGTTCATTGAGTGCGACGTCATCTTTTTCATGTAGTTAAGCGTGTGTCTTGCGTCGTGTGCTGTGTGCATGCAGGCGTGCGAGTGTTGCGTGCGTGCAAGGGTGCGTTTCAGTGTTGCATGCATGGGTGTGTACGTGCAAGGGTGCGTTTCAGTGTTGCATGCATGGGTGCGTACGTGCGTGTGTTCGTGAGTGCATGTGTACGTGTCAGTGTTGCACGCCAACATGCGTGCGTGTGTACGTTATGTGTATGTGTCAGTGTTGCACGCCTACATGCGTGTGTGTCTTGCGTGCGTGCATGTGTACGTGCGGGGTGAGGCTACACGTCAGTCGACTGAGTTTTTCATCTCTGGTCATTAGATTTTCCAGCTGTTTGATACGAAATCAAGGGCCTCCAGTTTATCATCAAACTCCCCCCCCCCAAGCCGCAAGCCACCACCGGCCGAACCGCCCGCCCCCGCCGCCCGCGGCCAGCCCGCCCTCCCCGAAACCACTCCCCACCGCCGGTTCGCCGCCGCACCTTCGAGAGAGTGGGCCAGCATATATGATCTTGAGATTTTACGAAGTCACCATAGGTGCCTTGTAGTCGAGTGGAACGTGTCCTTCCACTGAACGTACCTCGCCGGAAAATACTAAAATTAACACAAGATAAATGCGAGCACCGGGACTTTAACCTTGGTGGGCTAGAGAAACCACTGTCCTCTAACCATCCAACCACATGTTGGTTAGCACGACAAAATGTATGTGGTGACCGTGATGAGCTTATTCTGAAGTCCAGTGACCATATCCTCGCTTCAAATACAATGACCGTAAGTGTCGTCAACAAAATACGGAGCACGCATCAAATGCAAAGTCCGTCAGTGTCATCAACAAAATATGGAGACGTATCATGAGCTAGATACCGTTGTACTATTGTATATGCTTATTTTCTTAGTGGCTGATTGCGTGTGTGGTGTGGTGGGCACATCATTTCTAGTTGTGGTGGGTCAACATGAAGACTCATGGGTCGGTTCCATCCTGCGCCACATATAGGTTGGACCGAGACGTGTTATACGAAGACCCATGTGGAGGACTCGGCGTACAACACGAAGCTACCAGAGTCGCGGAGGACTCTATCCCCACTGGTGATAAGCCGACTATATATGATTTGTAACCCTAGGCCCTTAGTATGTTATACAAGCTTGGGGGCTAGTTCGTCGATAGTACACACACACGCACAATGCCTGGTATTCACGTGTACTTTGTACACACCCCTAACACTAATATACAGTACCAGGGGTAGGCTCTTTCTTCAACTGCAAGGGTCCAATCCTAACTAGGGTAAAACTTTGCCTCGTATTACCATCCAGCCTAACAGCCAGGGATATCCTACCGAATGATATGATGAAATCATATCTGCCACCTACTATTAGAGAGGTGTGTCGGGGGGGCAATGTGTGCGAGAGAGGCCTAAAGATAATGTGCGTGCGGGAGACACGTAGGCACATATATGTGTGTATAGAGGGCTAGTAGAGACCGTGCATGTGTATATATGCATGTGAGAGAAATAGTGTTTTCCAACTGAGATTAGTGAAAAGAGTGGTACATAGTAGTCAGAAAGAGAGATAGAGAAACAAAGAGAGCATGTGCGTGAGACACCCCGACACCCTGAGAGAGATTGTGAGCATGTGTGAAAGAGAAATGTCGATGCATATAAAGTGTGTGCACTTATGCATTAGATAGAGAGATATCTACGTGTAAAAGGCGGTTCTACGCATTAAATTAAAATATAAATGGCATTATTATTTTTGGATGAGATCATGAATTTTGCAAAATTGCGTATGGACGAAAATCGGTCTATCAGACACCCATACTCCATTGAATTCTAGCATGTGCATGTGTTTATTTCATATTATCGATCCATAGAGTGAGAGCGGTTTGAAATACAGGCAATGGATGCTTTTGCAATTCATATATAAACATTAATTAGTGCACTCCATGTTGTTAGTGTGAAGCACTTTATACATTTGTCACTTGCATGGATACATTCCAAATTGCTAGATACGAAATAAAATACATGTTGAATTCAACATAAAGGGGGTTTCGAAGATTTGAATTCATAGGAAGTGCATTCATCTATTTGAACCCGAGATAATGGCATTTGTAAATCAGATGTAAAAGGGGGCATCAATCTTTGTTGTGAGTTTGAACATGGTATATATATTCATACGCATATCTAACTTTTTTTTTGCAACCAAGGAGATTATACCTGGAACCATGCATGAACTGAGGTAAGTTGCATATTTTTTAATATATACTCGTGTACAATGTATATTAAAATGTACCCCCTCCATTCCAAAATAATCGTAGCATTAGGATTTTCAAGAGTAAAGATTTGTGAAGTTTGACAAATCCTGAAAGTTCAATTCAAGAGAACCGAAAACGTTAATGCTTCTGCTCCCAAATATTGAACGAAGCACCAAATAGGCCTCTAGTCACCCGGAACCGCGCGAGACTAATGTTTTGGTGGTAGGAAATTACTGTCCTGACTCTGGCCCGTGTAGCCTATCGGCCCGATGTCCAAAGGTCTAAACTGGGGTAGGTTTGTAACTTCATGAAGACGCCAGTCTCAACCGCCTCCGAGAAGCATTCATACGCCATGGGCGCCTAAACACCCATGCGCTCGGCCGAAATCTATCCCGCCCACATTTGGGACACCTGATATGACTGTCCTACCCCCAACCCACAATATGTCCGAAGTTTTAGCTTGGGGAAAACTTTGTAACTTTCCCCAAATTTCAAACAAGCGCGTCTCAAACCAAAACATTGTTCCCCCTTAGTTCCCCGCCTCCCTCTGTTTCCCCATTCATACTCCATGGGCGCGAAAACGCCCTCTCCACCAGCCACGAAACCCCAACCTTCTCCGTCCTCCACCCCGTAGCGGCCAATCCACCGCCGCCCTCCTACATCACGCCGGAGCCGGTACCCCGACATCGTCGTCGAACGCAACCGCAACCGCAACGCCCTCAAGGACTTAGTAGTTAAAGCCGAGGCAGAGCTGCCTCCACGACGCCGACGCCGACGTGCGCCATACCAGAACCACTCCGACCAAGCCGTCCTACGCCTCACTGCTGCGGCTCCACTATCGCAACCATCCACCGCATCGGAGTTGTTCCCGCTACGCCATCGTTCGCCGCCTCGGATCTGCTTCCCCGTCGCTGATAGACGGCCACCGCACCACACTCAACAACTTGGACATGGGTTCCTCCAAGGCTGCACCGTCCTCCACAACTTCTGGTTTCCGCGAACAACAAGATCGTCAGAAAAACAGAAGGAGGACATCGCACTGCCAGCAGAAAGAGGTACTCCTCTTCCCTTATTCGTGCAAATCTTACGTCTCCGCTCACACCGTATTCATCCCACGAAAGAAACTAGCTGAGCGCTTCTTACTGCATCTTCTTCGTGATACTAAATACACAAGGTTTCCTCCCTTTTACTATTTCACCTTTGCTAGAGGTCAGTAGCCCGCCTGGATTTCAATTCAGGGCTAGTCGAACCGCAATTAAAAGAAGCGGCACCCACTTAGGCGCGCGGAGCACCTAGTCCGCCTATTCCCCGGGGAAGCGGCGCATCAGTGTCTATCATAGGGGTGTGGGGCACAGGAGCTGCTTGCGCCTGATCTGGAGGTTGTTGGGGCTTGAATGGATGGCTGGGGGGCGGTGCCAAGCACGGCGTTGCGGTGAGGTCGAGGGGAGGGCGCAGGCAGGGGAGGAATACTGGGCCGGTGGTCGCTGGCGTTTCGAGGAAGATCATCAACACTGGCTGGGTGGAGGTAGATGAAGGCGATCTCCCTGTTCTTTGTACATCGGACGGTGCAGAAAAAATGGACTGACCTATTTGCTTAGAGTCGACTATTATTTTCATAGAATCCTGTAGTAATTGAGTGTGCCATGCATGTTGTAGAGCTATCATATGTCTCTCGTCATTTATTTCTCACCGACCTGCTATCTGCTACCTTTACATTGTACTAATTGTGCACACACTTCACCCATACTCACACTATTATTTTTTTATGCATGGGTATTTCAGACTCTGAAGCAGTGTTGATGAATGCAGAAAAGAAAAGACAGAAGTCGCTCCAGTGTAATTTGAAGATAAGCAGTAAGTGTTTCAACGCTCTAATGGGTGCAGTGTCAGCAGTTGGAGACAGTAAAAGTAGCTCTGCAGTTGTGATCTCAGTTGCCACACACAACCATCCCAGGTGCTTGCTTTAACTTCACGCTGTCAAATGTGGTTGCATGTTGCATATGGTGTCTAGCTTGTATTGCTTCCAATTTGGTTAAATTGCATCTGCTTACTTTACACATTATACCTTTGATAATGACATGCCTTCCTGTTTTTGATACATACTACATATGTCTATTAACCATGTTCATACATCAAACTAATGCTCTTTTGTATCCCTCGTCAATCACTTATGATGAGAAAGTCACCCGGGTGGGTTACTGTGAGACGCCCTACTCGTTTAAAGAGTGCAGTGTCATCCTCCCCACATGATTCTCAAGAAATAGCGAGGCTAAATGAAGATAGTCAAGGTAGCTCTCTAGTTGATCACCGCAATTCCCCCACACCACCATCGCAGGTGCTTGCTCTTACTTGGCAGTGTGATATGTGGTTGCATGTTGCATATGGTGTCTACCTTGTAATGCTTCTAATTAGGGTAAATTGCATCTGCTTAGTTAACACATTATACCTGTGAATATGACATGCCTTCCTGTTTTTGGTACATACTACGTCTTTCTATTGACCATGTTCTTACATCAAACTACTTCTCTTGTGTATCCCTCATCAATGCTCCTAATTTGTTAAATTGCATCTCCTTAGCTTACACATTATACATGTGAATATGACACGCCTTCCTGTTTTTGGTACATACTACATCTGCCTATCACACCATGTTCTTACATCAAACTATTGTTCTTGTGTATCCTGCGTCTATCGCTTATGATGACAGTCACGCGCGTGGGTTAATATGAGACGCAATATTCTTATAAAGAATGCAATTTCATCCTCTCCACATGATTCTCAAGAAACAGCAAGCCTAAATGAAGATATTAAACGTTGCTCTGTACCTGAAGACAGCACTTCCACTACACCACCATCACAGGTGCTTGCTCCAACTTCGTAGTGTGATATGTGGTTGCATGTTGCATACGGTGTCTAGCTTGTAATGCTTCTAATTAGGGTAAATTGCATCTGCTTAGTTTACACACTATACCTGTGAATATGACATGCCTTCCTGTTTTTGGTACATACTACGTCTTTCTATTGACCATGTTCTTACATCAAACTACTTCTCTTGTGTATCCCTCATCAATGCTCCTAATTTGTTAAATTGCATCTCCTTAGCTTACACATTATACATGTGAATATGACACGCCTTCCTGTTTTTGGTACATACTACATCTGCCTATCACACCATGTTCTTACATCAAACTATTGTTCTTGTGTATCCTGCGTCTATCGCTTATGATGACAGTCACGCGCGTGGGTTAATATGAGACGCAATATTCTTATAAAGAATGCAATTTCATCCTCTCCACATGATTCTCAAGAAACAGCAAGCCTAAATGAAGATATTAAACGTTGCTCTGTACCTGAAGACAGCACTTCCACTACACCACCATCACAGGTGCTTGCTCCAACTTCGTAGTGTGATATGTGGTTGCATGTTGCATACGGTGTCTAGCTTGTAATGCTTCTAATTAGGGTAAATTGCATCTGCTTAGTTTACACACTATACCTGTGAATATGACATGCCTTCCGATTTTTGGTACACACTACATCTATGTGTTAACCTTGTTCTTACATGAAACTACCTCTCTTCTGTATCCTGCATCAATTACTTACGATGAGTCACCTTTATTCGTTGCATATTGCATATTATTTCTAGCCTGTTGCCATGTATTGCTTCTAATTTGGTCAAATACATTTGTTAGGGCGCTCTTTTAATTTGGCAGAGTAATGTTGGTTTCATCTTTCATATGGTTTCTAGCTTGCATCGATTCTAACAAGTTCAAGCACCTTGTGCTTAGTTTACACTTTATACATCATACATGTCAATATGTCACGCCGTCCTGTTTTTCATACATATTCCATCCTCCTATCATGCGGCTGCCTTACATGAAAGTAGTGTTCGTCAGTATCATGCATCAATAAGTTCTGGAGAGCAAATTTTATTCCTTTTTCTTGAGGGTTTGACTTGACAAGGCAAAATCAAGAAAGAGGAAGGAAAAGAGTAAGGAAGGCGATGATGGTGGTCCTCTGCAGCAACGTAAACGGAGCATCTGTACCGATTCTCCTTGTACTGATAGTGCATTACATGGTCCAAGTCTCCGCTCCCCTACTCCACCATCCAAGGTGCTTGCTCTAACTTGGCAGTGTGATATCTGGTTGCATGTTGCATATGGTGTCTAGCTCGTATTGCTCCAAATTAGTGTAAATTGCATCTGCTTAGCTTACACATAATACATGTGAATATGACACGATTTCCTGTTTTTGGTACATACTATATCTGTCTATCACACCATGTTCTTACATGAAACTACTCTTCTTGTGTATCCTGTATCAGTCACTTATGATGGGACACCTTTAAGTTGGCAGTGTGATATTGGTTTGCGTCTTGAATATGATTTCTAGCATGTATTGCTTCTAGTTTGATGAACGCCACCTATGACGAGACAGTTTTAACTTGGCAGAGTGATATTGATTGCACCTTCCATATGGTGTCTTGCAGTGTTTCTAATTTGTTGAAGTGCCTTCTTCTTAGTTACCACATCATAGGTGTGAATATGTCAAGCCGTCCATTTTTTCGTACATATTCCATCCTCGTATCATGACTTTGCCTTTCATCAGAGTAGTGTTCATCAGTATCATGCATGAATGAGTTTTGAAGAGCGAATGATATTCCTTTTTCTTGTCGGTATGACCTCACAATGCAAAATCAATAAAGCTGAAGGAAATTGGCAAGGCATTGGATGATGGTGGTCCTTCCGAGCAACTGAAATGGAGGTTCTCTACAGATTCTACTCTGCCATCCTCCCAACAAGATTCGCAAGACAACGCAAGGCTAGACAGTCAACGTAGCTGTGTAGATGATGAGCACATCTCCCCTACTCCACCATCACAGGTGCTTGCTCTAACTTGGCACTATTATATGTGGTTCCATGTTGCGTATGATGTCTAGCTTGTATTGCTTCTAACTTTGTTGAATTGCATCTGCTTACTTTACACATAATGCCTGTGAATATGACATGTGTTCCTGTTTCTACATCAGACTACTATTCTTGCATATCCCGGGTCAGTCACTTATGATAAGGCACCTTTAAGTCGCCACTATGATATTGGTTGTGTCTTGCATATGATTTCTAGCATATACTGCTTCTAATTTGTTGAAACGCCATACAGTTTGAACTTGGCAGAGTGATATTGGTTGCGTCTTTCATATGGTGTCTAGCTTGCAGTGCTTCTAATTTGTTGAAATGCCTTCTACTTAGTTACCACATAATAGGTGTGAATATGTCACACCATCCTGTTTTTCATACATATTCCATCCTCGCATCATGTGTTTGCCTTTCATCCGAGTAGTGTTCGTCAGTATCATGCATGAATGAGTTCTGAAGAGCTAATTTTATTCCTTTTTCTTATCGGTTTGACTTCACAATGCAAAATCATTACAGCTGAAGGAAATTAGTCTGGCAGTGGATGATGGTGGTCCTTTGGAGCAACTCAAACAGGGGGTCTCTACAGATTCTACTCCGCCATCCTCCCAACAAGATTCGCAAGATAACACAAGGCTGGATAGTCAACATAGCTGTGTAGATGATGAGCACATCTCCCCTACTCCACCATCACAAGTGCTTGCTCTAACTTGAAACTATTATATGTGGTTGCATGTTGCGTATGATGTCTAGCTTGTATTGTTTCTAACTTGAATTGCATCTACTTACTTTACACATAATGCGTGTGAATATGACACGTGTTCCTGTTTATAGAACATACGTGTACACGATGAGCACATCTCCCCTACTCCACCATCACAGGTGCTTGCTCTTACTTGGAACTGTTATATGTGGTTGTGTTTTCCGTATGATGTCTAGTTTGTATTGCTTCTGGTTATGTTCAATTGCATCTGCGTAGCTTACAACTTATACCTGCAACGATCACTTACCCATAAGACACATTTAACTTGGGACTGTGATGTAGGTTGCATCTTGCATTGTCTTCTAGCTTGTACTGCTTCTAATTTCTTGAAATGGCACTTACGACGAGACACTTTTTACCTGATAGAGTGATATTGGTTGCCTGTTCATATGGTGCCTAGCTTTCATTTCTTCTAATTTTGTTGAAATGCCTTCTACTTACTGTTTTTTCATACATATTCCATCCTCCTATCGTACGTGTGAATATGAAACGATGTCTTTTTTTGTATATATTCCATCCTCCTGCGCTTGCCTTACATCAAAGTAGTGTTCGTCTGTATCATGCATCAACCAGTTATGCAGAGCTAATTTTATTCATCTTCTTGTGGTTTTGACTTCATAAGGCAATATTAGAAAATAGGAAGGAAAAGAGTAAGTTAGGGGATGTTGGTGGTACTCCGCACCGACGCAAACAGAGACTCTCTATATTTGCCACTACTACTGCTAATGAAGTTGAAGTCCCAAGTCTACATGATGAGTTCATCTCCCGCACTCCACCATCTCAGGTGCTTGCTCTAAGTTGACAGTGTGATAATTGGTTTCGTGTTGCATATGTTGTCTAGCCTGTATTTCTTCTATTTTGATTAAATTGCACCTGCTGAATTTATATGTTATACATGTGCATATTACATGGCTTTCTGTGTCTAGAATACACGGCATCTATCTATCATACCATGTTCTTACATCAAAGTACTGCTGTTGTGTATCCCGCATCAGTAACTCATGATTGGATGCTTTTAACATGGCACTTTGATAGTGGTTGCATCTTGCATTGATTTCTACATTGTACTGCTTCTAATTTTTCGAATTGCCACCTATGACAAGACACTTTTAACTTGGCAGAGTAATATTGGTTGCATCTTTCCTATGGTGTCTAGCTTGCATTACTTCTATTTTCTTCAAAATCCTTCTGCTTAGTTTGCACATCGTAGCTGTGAATATGTCATGCCGTCCTGTTTTTCTTATATATTCCATCCTCATATGGTTGTCTTACATCAAAGTATTGCTTGTCTGTAGCATGCATCAATGAGTTCTGAAGAGTGATTTTATTCTTTTGTGTTGTGGGTACAGCTTGCCATGGCAAAGTCAAAAAAAGAGCAAGGAAAATAATATAGTAGGGAGTGGTGTTACTCGTTGGGTGAAACAGAAAAGGATCTGCTGTCGAGATTCTGCTGGTACTTATAGTGCAGTAGAAGGTCCAAGTCCACCGGCTAAATCTACAAACACAGTATCACCTGCTCCACCAGCTGCAACATCCGCTTCAACTGTACTAGCATCTCAACCAGTTACCCGTTCGTTTGCTCCAGAACTGGCCAGTTCCCAAGCTACCTTCACACCTAACACTACTTCCGAAGCATTGTTGACACAACAGGACTTGGCAAGATCAGATGAACCTCATGATTATCAACACCAAGACGGTACCTAACCGAGTCAAGTTGCAGTTGCATGCTCCTTTATATGTACTCTCACAGTTTGATGTACACTAACACTTTCCATATTCGTTGTTGAACTAGCACCACAGCACAAGCGGAAACAGACATCAGGGATAATGCTTGACAGATTAACAAAATCTAAAGGAGGAAGAATGGAGATCCATTTTGAGGCAGGTTTAAAAAGGCCACGTGATGCTACAGAGTCAGCCAAGTTAGTATCAGAGGCAGCCGTTGCCGTTAGGTGTCATGCGCGTATCCTCCCAATGTGGATCCAGTACAGGAATGAGAAAGACAATACCCAGTTTAACACCTTCCTTGACCATTTATATGTAAGTAATGTTATTCATCGCAATTACTAATATTGTCTTGCTCTGTCCCATACTTTCTAGCTTCCTCCTAATAAGACTCGCATTCTTTTTCAACAGATGAGGTTCAAGTTGGATCCGAAAGATGATGCAACTAAACAAGCATGCACTCATGTTTTTCAGTCTGCTCTGCGACAGTATCGGTACCACCTTCGAAAATCTCACTTTGAAGGCAAGGCTAACAATGAAATCGCCCAAACATCTCCAGTGGAATATATTACATATGAAGACTGGATAGCCCTCGTTAAACACTGGTCTGATCCAAAGTATCAGGTAGGCTATATGTATTTGATCAGACCACATATTGAACTTGTATTTATGTATGTGCCTTACAAGTGTATCTTCTTCTAGGCTAACTGTTTGAAGAACAAAACCAACCGTTCTAAAGTGAAATTCCAACAGACAACAGGATCTCGTAGCTATATTGCACACTGCGAGGCTCTTGTAAATAGCTGCTACTTCCTTCTTTTTTTTGTGCCATATTATCGTATCTATATTGACTTGTTCCAAATACAGCGGAAAGCCCGTGCGGACCAAAAAGAACTTGAACCGAATGCAGTGCAAATCTTCAAGGATTGCCACACCAGCAAGATGAAGGGCATGAGCACACTAGTTCAAGCCGCTATTGTAAGTCCTTACTCCTCCTGCCTTGAACTGATTGGTACTGTGATGTGTTCATTTAACTACTTGGTTTGCAGCCAATGTCAGTTACTCTGTTCACTTTTATACACAGTTGTCTTAACGTATCATTTCACCTTACATGGTTTAAAAGAGATGAAGGATATTCTTTTGGTCTTGATCTGTAATCTAGTTGTTATGTTCACGTGCGCACACAATGATAAAATAGCATGTTTGTTTTATATCTGTTTGCCCATGATATGAATGATGTCATACTATGTTCATCCTACTTTAAACCATGTCTCTTTATCCTTAGATGTCAACGAATGTGAGGAAATAGACAATATAGTAGGCATGCTACATGGACATATGTTCCGAAAGTGATTTTATTATGTAGTTGGCACTACAATACATGCTAATGTTTTACAGTAGTTCACCAAAATAAGTTATGTATAAATGTTTAACCTACTTTGTTTGTTTTTGTCTCATTAGTAACTCACTGGTACACTAATCTACAAGTTCAAACTTTGAGGAAGCAATGGAATAAATGATTGAACAACCACAACCACCTGAAGGTGACGAGGCTACTACAGGCACAATGTCACCTCTTGCTGCAGTGTGTCAGTATCTCTCCACTAACAGTGCAAAAAGCACCTTCCTACGTAATTCTGGGTTGGTTGTCAAGGTAACCTCGTCCAAATCACCTACTGAACAAAATCTTCCTGCTAGACAGAGTGATATATCTGTGCTCCAGACACAAGTCCAATCCCTAATGGACGTTGTTTCGGA
Organism: Triticum dicoccoides; assembly: GCF_002162155.2. Classification (NCBI taxonomy): domain Eukaryota; kingdom Viridiplantae; phylum Streptophyta; class Magnoliopsida; order Poales; family Poaceae; genus Triticum; species Triticum dicoccoides. The sequence goes on from NC_041385.1 coordinate 120,165,811, forward strand.
AACAAGAATAGTGGTTGAGAAATGCCGTCAAGATATGAATGGTTTTGAAACTAGACTATCAGACATTCACTTTGTTGTTGAAGAGCAATGGCGGAAAAAAGGTGGAGATCGTGCTGCTCTATCAGATTCTACAGCCTGAAACATTAGCACTCAGGTCAAATGATCTGTGCTTCTATACATCTGATGGTGCTTTTATCTGGAAGGACTGTAAACTTTATGCCAACAGGCCTTTTGTTGTATGATTGGAATTTATTTTGTTGTGATACAACATTTATGATGCTGCCACAGGCTGTAGTAATTATGACGCTATTTTTGTATAGTGTAGGTTTATCTTAGTAATGTATTCGGACGAAAGCTTCATAGGAGCCCAACATGCCAACATTCGTCGGGCCCATTCCAATTGGGCTAAAAACGATTACGGGCCAAAATTGGCATGTAGCCCACTAAAAATATCTAGGCTTATATTAGCATAAGCTTTCAAATTTTTCTGGTAGGCCCGTGCCCATAGTGGGCCTTTAACAGGCCTAAACATAATTTGCGCCCTGAGTAAAAGTAGGCCGTTTACAGGTGTAAATATGTCGAGCCCATATAAAACATGGGCCTTTAATAGACCGAAAGTGAGATTGGGCCCTGATTGTGCCAAATAACCCACTGGACTTAACAGGCCGAAATGGTGGCCCATTTACGATGCGGATATTTGACAGGCTGAAATTCGGACGGGCCGTAAATGCGCTGACCTAATACACGGGCCTTTAACAGGCCGGAACTTCAGTCGGGATAGATTATCGTCATTTTTATATGGGCGTTAATGGGCCCGATATGACGTTGGGCCACATATGGCCCATGGTTTACGTCCGGCATTAACGGGCCAAAAATGACAACAGGCCGAAAGTGGGCCAAATCTATAGTGGGCCTCTAACAGGCCGAATGACAGACATGGCCGAATATGACCCAAATCCTTCACGGTCGTTTATGGGCCGAAAGTTTTGATGGCCTGTAAATGGGCCCAAATGAAGCCGGACCTTTAATAGGCTGGAAATACACTGGTCCGTAATTCGGCCCAATTACTTAGCGGACTGTTAATGGGCCAGAAGTGACCATGGGCCGCATTGATGACAAGTTTAGACCAGGCCGTTGACGGGCCGATTTGACAGATAATGTTGGGCCTTTAGCTGGGTCGGCCCATTATGGTCTGCAGAATCTTATGGGCCTTTAGCTGGGCTGGCCCATTGTGGTCCACAAAATCTTGTGGGCCTTTAGCTGGGCCGGCCCATTATGGTCCACTAAATTTTGTGGGCCTTTAGCTGGGCCGGCCCATTATGGTCCGCTAAATCTTATGGGCCTTCGGTTGGGCCGGCCCATTTAAACTTTGTCGGCCGGTCCACGTGTCAACATATCATAGGCCCATCTCGACCGTTGGATGAGTGACACTTGTGCCAACGTGGAGCTAACACGTGGATCCGTCAGCCAATGAGAATTTTACACGTGGAAAATTGGCATTGGTCGTGGCTGTTAACGGGTTATTGGATCCAAAATCCGACCCGATAGCTTAATGGCGTTCCGTTACGGTGGATGCCACGTGTCGGTCACCCTTGACGAAAGCACTTCTGTGACGCGCGATTTATCGTCATGGAAGTGGACACTTCCGTGATGATAATTTTGGTAATTTCATGGAACACTTCTACGACAGCACAGGTATGACTATCTTGATTCTGTCATAAATTTGTCATGGATGTACATGCATGACAAAAAACGCGACCTACTATGACAAGCACGTATCATCACGGAAGTGTATTTTTTTTCTGGTGAACCGACTAATGTTGGTTTTGGAACAGTAGCAAACTCGCCAACCTTAGTATTTCAGAAGTTGGAAACAACGCAATGTCACTTTTTCCCATGTATTTTTGAAACATGAAAAGTCATATTATGATCACTAAGTAGACTCGGGGGCCATAGTTTTCACTAGAGGCTTCTCTCTTGAAAATAGCATATGGTGGGTAAACAAATTATTGTTGGGCAATTGATAGAAAAGCGAATAATCATGACGATATCCAAGGCAATGATCAACTGCATGTATATAGGCATCACATCCGAGACAAGTAGACCGACTCCTGCTTGCATCTACTACTATTACTTGACACGTCAACCGATATCCAGCATGCATCTAGAGTATTAAGTTCATTAAGAACAGAGTAACGCCTTAATGGAAACTGGCGCATGAATAAACCCTATCTTTCATTAAGAACGGAGTAATGCAGCAAGATGACATGATGTAGACAAAGTAAACTGACGCATGAATAAACCCTATCTTTTTATCCTTAATGGAAATGATACAAATACGTGCCTTGTCCCTTTCTGTCACTGGGATATAGATCACCGCAAGATTGAACCCATCACAAAGCACCTCTCCCATTGCAAGAAAAATCAATTTAGTTGGTCGAACCAAATCAAAAGATTAGAGTGAAATACAAAGCTATAATAATCATGCATAAAAGAGTTCAGAGAAGACTCAAATAATATTCATGGATAATCTTATCATAAACTCAAAACTCATCGGATCCCAACAAACACACTGCGAAAAGTGATTACATCAAATGGAACTCCAAGAACATCGAGGAGAACATTGTATTGAAGATCAAAGAGAGAGTGAAAGAGAGAGAGAGAGAGCAAGCCATCTAGCTACTAGCTATGGACCCGTAGGTCTATGGTAAACTACTCACAAATCATTGGAAGGGAAGCAACGTTGATGTAGAGCCCCTCCATGGTCGATTCCCCTTCGGTAGAGTGCCGGGATAGGCCTCCAAATGGGATCTCGCGAGAAGAGGAACTTGCGGCGGCGAAAAAAGTATTTTGGGTAGCTCTCTGTTGGTTTTCCAATTTAGTTATACAGGCGGAATTAGGTCAACCGGATGCACGTGGGCCCAAGCCATCAGGGCGCCTACCCCCTGGGCGCGCCCTGGTGCCTTATGGGCTACTCCTTAATCTTCTGGCCCTCTCCCGAGCTTCCAGGGTCTCTTATGTCGAGAAAAAAATCATGAAAAAGTTTCGTGGCATTTGGACTTCGTTTGGTACTCATATTATGGAAAACCAAAAACAGGCAAAAACAGCAACCAGCACTTGGCACCAAGGTAATAGGTTAGTCCCAAAAAATGATATATAATGGCATATAAATGCATATAAATGAATATAAAACATCCAAGATTGATACTATAATAGCATGGAACAATCAAAAATTATAGATACGTTGGAGACATATCAGTACTGAAAGTGCTAGTTATCGACTAGAGGGGGGGTGAATAGGCGATTTTTATCAAAGTCTTCAAAACATGGAAGTTTCGAAGACAAACAATAGAAATGACCTAATTGATATGCAGCGGAAGATAAACTACAACAAGCAAGCCATAGTCAAGTATGCAATAATGTGAAAGTACAAAGACTAATAGCAGCTTGGTAGTAAGGATCAGGATGGAAGATAGTATGAAGCCAATCAACGATAACAGTCAAGCAATGAAGTCAAACAGGTATGACAAACAGGAAATGACTTCACGAAGACAAACTTAAGGTAAAGGGAGTTAGAGGATAGAACCAGTCACTTGTTGAAGACACAGGATTTGTTGGACCAGTTCCAGTTGCTGTGACAACTGTACATCTGGTTAGGGAGGCTGAGATTCAACTCAGAAGACCGCGTCTTCACCTTATTCCCCTTGAGCTAAGGACACACAGTCCTCGCCCAATCACTCTGGTAAGTCTTCAAGGTAGACTTCCGAACCTTCACAGACTTTGTTCATCGGCGATCCACAATGACTCTTGGATGCTCAGAACGCGACGCCTAACCGGCTGGAGGATACACAGTCCTCAAGTGTAATAAGTCTTCAGGTCACACAGACAAAAAGACTTCAGTGATGCCTAACACTCTTTGGCTTTGGGTGTTTGGGCTTAGTCCTCGCAAGGATTTCTCTCTCTCAAAGGCTTCGAGGTGGGTTGCTCTCAAACGACAAAAGTTGTAAACTAACTCTGAGCAGCCACCAATTTATGGTGTAGGGGGTGGGCTATTTATAGCCACAAGGCAACCCGACCTGATATGTCTGAAATGACCCTGGGTCACTAAGGAACTGACACGTGTTCCAACGGTCAGATTTCAAACACACACGGCAACTTTACTTGGGCTAGAAGCAAAGCTGACTCATCTAGCTCTGGATAAGATTTGCTCACATTGTCTTCGCTCAAAGACATAGGATTTGGGTTCAGCATCACTTCAGTCATTCTGACTTTGTTCACTTGGACCCCACTTAACAGTACGGTGGTTCCTATGACTCAAAAAAGAAGAAAAGGAAACAACGAAACAACACAGTCTTCGCGCTCCACTCATTGTCTTCTCATGTCATAGTCTTCAATGTGAATATCTTCACATACCACCATTGTCATCAATGTCTTCATACATTTTTAGGGGTCATCTCCGGTAGGTAAACCGAATCAATGAGGGACACTACCTGCGTTATCCTGTAATTCTCACAAACGCATTGGTCCCTCAACCAACTTTGTCGTTAATACTCCAAAACCAACTAGGGGTGGCACTAGATGCACTTACAATCTCCCCCTTTTTGGTGATTGATGACAAACTGGTTGAAGTTTTCAACGGGAATGAAGTATGTGAAATTATAAAGGATAGGGTATTGTCTTCATAAGTGGCAAGGGCTCCCCCTGAAGATGTGCATATAAGTAATTTGCTTTTGGAATGCAAATGCACATGGCAGGTTGTACTTGTGGAGATCCTCTTCAACTTATGAAGATAATTCATCATGCATGAAATGATATAACTAAAAGAATGACATGCGTAATGGAAAATGGACGTCTGCAGAATGATCTAAGTGCGGAAGTTATCATCGCACATGAAAGAGCAAATAAGTAGCAGACGACCATCGAGTTTAAGTGTTACAACTCAACAAACGAAATGTATCAAAAGCAAGAGTTGTAACCACTAGGCAAAATATAAAGCAACCGCCCATATGAACCCATTTGAAGACTATAAAACTCATATGCGTCTCCCCCTTTTGTCAGTAATGACCAAAAAGGTTTGAAGACATAGAGCATCTACTCGTCCTCATGAGGAGTAGGTGAAGCAGAAGGGTGTCGTTGTTGGTTGGCGGTGCAGACGAACTTGGTGCAGTGTCGATGTGTGAAGAAGTAGGGGGTGGTGAAGTAGCATCGTCTTCATCATCGATCATGTTGGCATTCACAGTTGCCGCGGAGGAAGAATAGTCAGAGTCTTCAAGGGATGGAGTTCGACGTAGGACAGCATTCCGTGGAGGAGTGGAGTCAAACTTGAATCTTTCACTGAAGCCATTGTCTTGAAGATCTGCTTCAGCACTGAGCAATGTCAAACTCTTCCATGATCGCCGACAGGTTTCGTGAGTGACAAATGCATTCTTGGTGGCAAGATTTCAAATGCGATTTACGTCCACCAAGAGGCTTTGCATCTGTCGCTTGAGCCAAAAGTGATGCTTGTCTTGTTTCTGATGCAGTGCCACAAGAAGTTCTCAGTCATTTAGGAACCGAGAGCGCTTCTTTGGCCTTTGAGCAATTGTGCTCTCAGTAGCTTCAGTTGGTGCACGATGAGGCAGACGAGTGTTTCCAGTCATCGGATAGACACGAGTTACAACTTGGACTCCTTCCATAGGCTGAGTGAAGCTTTGGTGGTCAGCATTTTGAAGACAAAGAGGCTTCTTGGCAGGCTCAGGGTATATGGCTTCAACTGACATATCAACCTCTAGTAGAAAGATCACATGATTGCGAGCAGAGGGCTGATAGTTGATAGCAGAGTGTAGCTTGATGAGGCGCATGACCCATGGAGCATAGAATTTCAGGCCAAAAAGGTCAGATCCAGATGCAGCCAGTTACCGGAGGAAGAAATCTTGTGCATTGATGATGATGCCATTGAGGATGTAAAAGACCAATGTCTTCATGGCTCCTTCATGTTTTGCAGCTGATGAATGCCCTTTGATAGGCCATAGAGTCCGCCTTATGATGTGATATATTGTGCACGGCAGATACTCAAGGTCATCAACAAAGAACTCCTTTGGGTATTCATCGTCATGTGGCAATGGCTTCATCATGCTCAACATCTGGCTCGTGTTGGGTTCTGGCTTATGGAAGATGCTCTCAAGTGCATTGCGGTGGTGTTGACAACCAAGTTCGTACAGCTCTCCAGGAGTGAATAACCCTGTAAGCTCAATGATGTCAAGAGCTTTGGCTTCATGATGAACATTTCCTGTCATCCACTCGAGAACCCATGTTTTTGTATCCCTGTTGTAGCCGCGAATGTGGAGGGTAGCATAGAATTGAAGCAGAAGTTCCTCATTCCAATGTTCTTTGCCTGTCACAAAGCTGAGCAGACCTGCATCACGAAAGCAGTCAAGTGCTTCTTCTAAGCATGGCAGTCCTGCAATGGCTTCAGTGTCGAGGCGCATATGAGGGAAAATGCGCCCTTGATCATACAGAACGCAGGAGTAATAGCTTCGCTGCTGATGACTCCAGAAACGATCAGATGATATTCTTGGCCTTGAGTAAGGGTTCTTTGAGCTGTCAAAGAAGGTGTTGTGGCTTTTGAAGCCATTTGCATTGAAGGACCCTGTAGATGTGGCAGTACCTGGGAACCTTGGCAGTCTTGGCTTTGGTTTCTGGACCTGAGGCCTATGCTCAATGTGATAATCAAACTGAGGACCAGAGACATGAGGCGGAGGGACCAGAACGGGCCATCTGACAGTGATTAGCTGGCCATGGCTGTATGCTTGCTCAATTGTATGGGGCCTTGGTGGAGGAACAGGACCAGTGGCAACAACAGTGGCTTCAGGCTGCACGACAGAAGCTTCAGGAGAAGTTGGAGCATTGGCTTCTGGCATATAGGTTGGTGCGGGCTCCACACTAGCTTCAGTCATGACAACGTCATGGGCTTCATTTGTGTTGGTGGGGGCAGCCTCAAGATTTTCAACCTCCACTTGATGAGCTGGAGGGTCTAGCACAGGCACGTTCACTTCAGGAACAGCTTCTTCAGTAATGGGGGGAGTAGGGACACGTCCTTCTTCTTGTGCGTCATTGGCTGATGCAGCCGGATTGTCTTCAGCAGCTTTGGCTTCAGACACGGAGATATTCACAGTTGGAGTGGCATCTGGAAACACTTGACGTGCAACAGATTGGTGGTGCTCTTCTCCTTCTGGAACACTCGGAAGAGGGGCTTGAGGCCTTGGTCCTTTGCGAAGCCTTTGTAATATAGGCGACGCCTTTGGAGATGCAGTTGGCTGGGCCTCATCCTCTTCAACTTGCACAGGTGGTGTGACTTGTTGTTGTTGGGGAGTACTGGAGGAGTCTTGTTATTGTGGGCGATCAGCCCATGATGCATCCTGAGCAATTGGCGTCAGAGGACGACCAATGCTGATGATTTCGTTGTTCGTGAGAACAGACGATGATACCAAGTTGTGCTCAATCTGAGGAAGAACGTCATCATCTTCAACATCGTCATGGTGACCAATGTCTTCAGCAACGATGGGATCAACTACTGGAATGTCTTCAGCTTCATAAGCCTCTGTGGAAGCAGGCTCATGAACAATCATCCGTCGTTCTTGGTGTTCAGATGCAGGGCGAACCACTGAGATAGGTTCAACAACTAAGGGCTCTGTGGGAGCAGCCCGATTCTTCTTGATCTTGCGCTTCTTCTTGGAGGGAGCAGCATCAGAGGCTTATGAGGTTTTCCTTCTTCTGGCTTCAGCCTTTGCAGCCCTCGTCTTCTTCTATTCTGAAGCGGTTGGCATGGCCTTTGGCTTCGAGCCAGTCATGCTGCTTGGGAAGACTATGCGAGGTTCATCCTGCCTCGAAGGTGCAGGTTGGACAATTGATAGCTTCTTCTTCTTTGCAGCCATCCTGGGGTCGATGCCAGGACGACCAAGAGCCTTGCGCTTCTCAGCCTCATTGTAGGCTAGCACACACTTGTCAGCCAGATTCTTCATGCGCTCTCGAGAGCCTCGAGCTTCTTCACGCTTCTTGTGAAAGGCTTCTTTGAGCTCGTGCAGCATGATTTTGAAGTTTTTGACATCTTGCACGCTGAGCGTGGCCACATGCTTCTTGAACTGAGCCTTGTCATAGTCAATTTTGTGCTTCAGTTCGACGATGCGCTGAGCAATAGCTAGCTCAGAAGCAATAGCGCCATTGAAGGAGACGCTGAGGCCAATGGAAAGTTGCAAATAATCAAAGCTGAGATTTGGTGTGTCAAACCACTCATCAATGAAGTTATGGATGATTGCCACGTCAAAGAGAGGCAAATTATTGAAGATCTCTGCTTCTTCCTTGCTCTTGATCAGTTGCTCAAGAGCATCATCTGCAAGATCGTCATCGCTGGACAGATCAATGTGCTCTTCACGCAGAATGGCAGCAGGAGTCAATGTCTGATCAGTATTCTTGACGATTTTCTTTTTCTTCTCCGTCTTCTTGGAGATGCGTGAAATATCTTCAGACTGCACACTGTCTTCAGGAGGTGCAGTGGCCAGTGGCTTCACACGTGAAGCTTTTGGAGGTGCGGCTGATTGTGAAGCCTTAGTTTTCTTTGGCTTCTGCGGCCTTGGAGGAGGAGCTGGGGCTTCATCAGTATCAGCATCATTATCAGAATGATCTACTCTGGCACCCTGGACCGAGATGTATGTGATGAGGCCATCAAGGTTTGAAAAGGGGCCGATGACATTGGGTTCTGCATCACGTGAGCCGTCAGCACGAGGAGCAGAGGGACCAGGGTTGAAGTCTAATCCCAATGACTTCTTGTTTTCCTTGGCCGATGCCTTTGCATGCTGGAAGTTGCGCTTCAAGAGATTATCGTCACGACACCAGAACAGTGATGATGGGTCGGCATTTTCAGGCTGAGGTCCACGGACCATACAAGGATTGAAATCCTGTGCAACAGCTTCAGCTCTGTTCTTGGGTGGAAGGCCTCAATAGAGAATATCACCCCAAGGACTTTTGATAGCATTCTTCTCAGCATATTCATTGTCACAAACTTGTACTTGAACCATTGTTCAGCCCAATATCGTCGAATCCATTGGATTCGGGTCTTGCGCTGATTATAATCCTCTTCAGGATATGTTATGTAAATTTCTGCGAGGTCATCAGGCAGATCTTTTGATGTTCCCCCTCGACGCTGTCTGCCACCCTTCCTTACTGATTTCTCTGCAGCCATGAACTTCAAACTGAATGGTTTCAATACGCTCAAAGGCTTCAAGGGCTTTCGCTTGCTGGTCAAACAAGAACTAGCTTTAGGAGAGTTAATGTGTTGCTGTAGGAATTCTGCAAACGAATGCAGACTGTGAGAACCAAGGGATTCTCCCACGGACATGTACCTATGACAGCATTAGAGATGCGAGGGAAGGGGAAGAGGTCATATGCATTCTCAGAAGATTTGAAGATAAATCAGTTTGAAGACATTGACCTCATGATGCGAAGACATTCACTTATATGTTGAGAGTTGGTTCCAGATTTGTACGAATCCGTGAATAAGTACAAGTGAGGAATCTAACTAGATATGAAGCTTAATTGAATATACTAGGCAGTATGAGATGCAGACAGAATAGATCTAACATCGTATAGGCAGAAACCAATTTTGGTAAATAGGATGAATCATTGAGGATCAACAAGATGGTAAAAATAGAGTTATATTTACCACACGAAGAACTGCTAGATGGGATGAATAGGAGACGAGCAGTTGAATCCACCATGCCCTAACTTGGCAACGGAGGACACCTACGGCGGCGGCGGAGAGGACGATGTCCGTGGCCGGCTTGAGGACGGCGTCGGAGAAGTCGCGGCAGCTAAGCGCTTCATCGCCGGCGTCGTCGCGAGCTAGCGGTGGCGCTAGGGTTTTGACGAGGTGGAGAGGTGGAAGAAGGTTTTCTTGACCGCAGGGGACACGTATTTATAAGAAGGTGTGCGGCATAGTGCAATTACGCAGGTGCCCCTGCCTGTTCACATCTGAGGGACACGTGGCAAGCATGCAACATACTCAGAGTTGTCCTGCATGCCCACGCCCACCAAGTTTGTCGGATGGTTGTTCCGGCTTCTCCGGATTTCAACAAAAATGATGAATTATTTAAAAAGACTTGATGTTTGTCTCTGTGTCTTCTGCTGACAAGGATGCAGAGAAGACGTTCGACAGTTTCAATAGAATGCATATGATTTGGACAGATAGATTTTGAGATAGTAAGCATAGAGAGATTAGGGTCCGATCACATTCACTTAGTTCAAAAGATTCAACAAGGAAGACATAGCTATAAGTGAATGCTGTAGAGGACAGAGTACTAATATATATATATATATATATATATATATATATATATATATATATATGAGGAAGCAATCAAATCGACATAGTGAAGTAAATCATGAAGATAAGTTGAAAGTTGAAGACAAACCAAATGCGAAGATATTGCAACAATAACGCCATGAGTGAAACACTTCAAACATAGAAATTTGGTGGTGGCGTTACCCACCGTATAGGAAATATTAGACCCAGACACGGCGCACAATTATCGTGGCGCTCCGAAGTCAAATTCCACGTTAATGTATTCACACTCAGAATGTAAGTCTTCATTGATTGAAGATATACTTTACTTCGTGTGTTGCACATGTAAGTCATCAACATGCATAAGTGTTAGGATGTGTGCCTGATCACAGGACATTTGAGGATTCCAAGATATTTAGCTCACACCGTAACTTGCAAAACCTTTTCTCATCCAAGGGCTTTGTGAAGATATCTGCCAGTTGCTCTTCAGTGTTGACATGAATGATGTCAATATATTTCTTCATGACATGATCTCTGAGAAAGTAATGACGAATTTCAATGTGCTTTGTCTTCGAGTGCTGGACTGGATTGTTTGCAATCTTGATAGCGCTTTCATTGTCGCAGAAGAGAGGTACTTGTTTCAGATTGATGCCATAGTCCTTGAGAGTTTGCTTCATCCACAGAAGCTGAGCGCAGCAAGATCCAGCAGCAATGTATTCAGATTTAGCAGTTGAGAGTGATACACAGTTTTGCTTCTTTGAAGACCAACAAACAAGTGATAGTCCCAGAAAGTGACATGTGCCTGATGTAGACTTGCGATCAACCTTGTCTCCAGCATAATCAGCATCCGAGAATCCAACCAAGTCAAATCTTGAGCCCTTTGGATACCATAATCCGAGTGTTGGGGTGTAAGCCAAATATCTAAGAATTCGCTTCACAGCTAAGTGATGCGATTCCTTTGGTGCCACTTGGAATCGAGCACACATGCAAACACTAAGCATAATATCTGGCCTAGATGCACATAGGTAAAGTAAGGAACCAATCATGGAGCGGTATACCTTTTGATCGAACTCTTTACCATTGTCGTCGGGACCAAGATGGTGTTTGGCTAGCATTGGCGTCGTGTAACCTTTGCAATCTTGCATTCCAAACTTCTTCAGACAGTCTTTGAGATATTTTTCTTGAGATATGAAGATGCCATTCCTTTGCTGATGAATTTGAAGACCAAGGAAGAACTTCAGCTCACCCATCATGGACATCTGATATTGCTCTTGCATCATGTATCCAAACTCATCACTATACTTCTGGTTGGCTCAGCCGAAGATAATGTCATCCACATATATTTGTCACACAAACAGTTCACCATCATATGTCTTCGTGAAGAGTGTGGGATTGAGGGATCCAGGTTTGAAGCATTTGCTCTTCAGGAAGTCTTTGATCGTATCATACCAAGCGCGAGGAGCTTGTTTGAGGCCATACAGTGCTTTGTTTAACTTGTACACCATATCAGGATGTTTTGGATCTTCAAAGCCAGGTGGTTGAGCAACGTACACTTCTTCTTCAATTTTGCCGTTGAGGAATGCACTCTTCACATCCATTTGATATAGTAAGATGTTATGGTGGTTTGCATAGGCTAGCAGTATGCGAATAGCTAGCCACAGGAGCAAATGTTTCATCGAAGTCAATTCCTTCAACTTGAGTGTATCCTTGAGCCACAAGACGTGCTTTGTTTCTGACGACTTGACCATGCTCATCTTGCTTGTTTCGATATATCCATTCTGTGCCAATAATGTTATGCTTGCGAGGGTCAGGGCGCTTGACAAGTTCCCAAACATTATTCAGCTTGAACTGTTGAAGTTCTTCTTGCATGGCTTGAATCCATTCAGGTTCCATAAAGGCTTTAGCAACTTTCTTGGGTTCTGATATTGACACAAATGAAAAATGCCCAAAAAATTTGCTAACTGTGTTGCTCTTGAGCGAGTAAGTGCACCAGGCGCATTGATGTTATCAATTATCTTCTCAATTTGTACTTCATTAGCAACACGAGGATGAACTGGACGAAGACCTTGCTCTTGCTGTTCATTGTCATCATTGGGACGATTGTCTTCGGTCTGAGCATTGTCTTCAGGTTGGTTTAGTGCAGAAATGATAAGTTCCTCTTCAGGTTGTGCTTTAGAGGGCATGATTTCACCTGTTCCCATTAGCTTGATTGATTCGATGGACGGAGCTTCATCAAGTGTACTTGGCAGGAGCTCTCTTTGTGAACCATTGGTTTCATCAAATCGCACGTCCATAGTTTCAACGATTTTGTAGTGATAGAGGTTGTAGACTATGTAAGAGTGCGAGTCCTTTCCATAACCAAGCATGAAGCCTTCGTGAGCTTTAGCTGCAAATTTTGACTTGTGATGGGGATCCTTGATCCAGCACCTAGCACCAAAGACTCTGCAGTAGCTGACATTTGGCTTCTTGCCAGTAAGGAGCTCATAGGATGTTTTGCTCAAAAGCTTGTGGATGTAAACACGGTTGATGATGTGACATGCTGTATCAATAGCTTCAGGCCAGAACTTTCTTGGTGTCTTGTACTCGTCGAGCATTGTTCGAGCCATCTCAATGAGGGTTCTGTTCTTGCGCTCTACAATGCCATTTTGTTGAGGTGTGTATGGAGCAGAAAACTCATGAGTGATTCCCATTGTATCCAGATAAAGATCAAGCCCGGTGTTCTTGAATTCAGTGCCGTTATCACTTCTGATATGCTTGATCTTGACACCATAATTGTTCATGGCTCGATTGGCGAAGCGTGTGAAGACATCTTGTACTTCAGTCTTGTAGAGAATTATGTGCACCCATGTATATCTTGAGTAGTCATCAACAATGACGAAGCCATAGAGACAAGCTGTTGTTGTGAGGGTAGAGTAGTGAGTAGGGCCAAATAAGTCCATGTGTAACAGCTCAAAGGGTTGAGATGTCGTCATGATTGTCTTCGAGGGGTGCTTTGCCCTAGTCATCTTTCCAGCTTCGCAGGCACCACACAAATGATCTTTGTTGAACTTGACACCCTTGATTCCTATGACATGCTTCTTCTTGACGAGTGTGTGTAAGTTCCTCATGCCAGCATGCCCCAGCCTCTGATGCCAGAGCCAGCATTCTGAAGCTTTTGCAAGAAGACATGTGGCAAGCTGTGGACCTGCTGAGAAATCTACCACGTATAGATCATCTTTCTGATACCCTTCAAAGACTAGAGACTTGTCAGATTCCATTAGTACAAGGCAACGATATTTTCCGAATAGCACAATCATGTTCAAGTCACAAAGCATTGAGACAGACATTAAGTTGAACCCAAGGGATTCAACAAGCATCACTTTATCCATGTGTTGATCCTTTGAGATTGCAACTCTACCTAGACCCAGTACCTTGCTTTTACCAGTGTCAGCAAATGTGATGTGACTCTTGTCGGATGGATGTAAGGTTGAGTCCATTAGAAGACTTCGATCACCAGTCATATGATTAGTGCATACGCTGTCCATAATCCATTCTAAAGCACGAGGTGTCATACCCTATAGTGCAGTTAGGAGGATAGGCTTCACAAGGTATGTTGTGAAGCATAAGCATTTGACGCACACAAGGATTGTCACAGCTTAGATCAAGGTTAGAACACATAGTATGACTGGTAAGCGATTCATATGTGAAATACATAGTAAGACATTTTATCATGCGTCCCTTAATGTGTTTTAGGTCCCCAGCAATAGTATCAGACGCCTTTGATTGCTGGCTGGAGACCATATTCTGCAAAAGAGAGTTAATTCTTCTTCACCACCCACATCTTTAGGGGTGGCTTAGAAGCCATGAGTCTAAGTGCAGCATCTGAGAACTTTGGCTTTGAAGCCCTAGCAAATAGCCTTGCAGGAGATGAATGATACTCATATGAATAAGCAGAAAAATTCTTAGTTCTATGAACATAGCGGTTTGAGGACACACGCTCATATTCATAAGTCTGAGTATGATTTCCCTGCAAAACATTGGCGTTAGGGTGACTCAGGTGAGTCCTGTATGAAGCCTTTGGACCATATGATGCCTTAGGTCTGGGATTTGTCTTCTTCCCTGGTGGTGTCATGATGACATTCACTGGAAGATTCTCAAGACAGCTTTTGGGAACCCAGATCTTCTTCATAGGTGGTCCATTCCTGCAGTTAGTACCAATATACCTGGCAAACACTTCACCATTCTGATTTTTGAACAGTTTATAGTTTGCATCAAAGGATTCATAAATGATAATAGGATTAGCACAGGTAAAGCCAGATAAGGTGGATGGATCCACTGAAGGTTCCTTTGCAGCAACCCATGTGGTTTTGGGATACTGCTCAGGCTTCCAGTAGGAACCATCAACATTCATTTTCCTCTCGAACCCGACACCCTCTTTCCTAGGGTTCCGGTTCAGAATCTGCTTTTTGAGGACATTGCAAAGTGTCTGATGTCCTTTCAGACTTGTATACATCCTTGTTTCAAGCAATGTCTTCAACCTAGCATTTTCATCAGCAATAGCAGTGGTATCCTCCGTAGAGGGGTTAGTTTCCACATCAATATTTGAAGACAATGCAACAGCAGCAGCAGTGGAACATTCAGCAACAGAGGTAGCGTTATCACGCTCAATGCATTTTAGACATGGTGGTTCAAATCCATCCTGTGTAGCGCTGATTTGTTGAGCAAGTAATGAATCGCGCTCCTTCTGAAGATCTCCATAGTCCACTCTTATCTTTTCAAGATCTTGCTTTCTTTGAAGACATTCAGAAGAAAGCTTCTCGTGATCAGACAAGAGAGCATTATGTTGATCTTGAAGGGCGTCAAACTTGGAATGAAGTCTCTGAAGACTCTCAGCCAATGCTTTTGACTGATCCATTTCTTCACCCAACATATCATCGCTCTTACAAAGCATGTTTTGAACCTTTTCCAAGGCTCTTTGTTGTTTAGTGGCAAGGGAAGCAAGTTTGACATAGATGGGGCAAAATTCATCACCTGATTCATCATCACTAGTTTCAGAGAGGTAGCATTCAGTTACCTTAGCACCCCCTGCCATGAGGCATGGTGAAGATGAAGATGATTCAGGTGGAAAGGTCATCTCTTTAAGAGACTCCTTGTAGTCATCAAGCCAAGGATCATGACGATTAAGATGGCCTTCATAGACCTTAGCAAGCCGGTCCCAGATTAGCTTCGCATGATTAAGGTGCATGACGTTCCTGAACTGATTTCGGGACAGACAGGAGCAGATGACATCCTTCACTGTGACGTTCAGTAGAGTGTACTTGCGAATGTCATCGGCCTCTGCCATCTTGCATAGATCGGTAAGACCAATCTCAGTGACGGTCCACAGTTCGCTATCAATAGCCATGAGTCGCTTCTTCATCATGGCTTTCCACCGAGGATACACATGACCGTCGAAGGTGGGGCAAGATACATTCCTCAATCCTTGAGTCGACATAGCTAAACTCCAGGTGGTTAAACCGAATCACACAGAACAAGGGAGTACCTTGCTCTGATACCAATTGAAAGTGCTAGTTATCGACTAGAGGGGGGTGAATAGGCGATTTTTATCAAAGTCTTCAAAACGTGGAAGTTTCAAAGACAAACAATAGAAATGACCTAATTGATATGCAGCGGAAGATAAACTACAACAAGCAAGCCATAGTCAAGTATGCAATAATGTGAAAGTACAAAGACTAATAGCAGCTTGGTAGTAAGGATCAGGATGGAAGATAGTATGAAGCCAATCAATGATAATAGTCAAGCAATGAAGTCAAACAGGTATGACAAATAGGCAATGACTTCACGAAGACAAACTTAAGGTAAAGGGAGTTAGAGGATAGAACCAGTCACTTGTTGAAGACACAGGATTTGTTGGACCAGTTCCAGTTGTTGTGACAACTGTACATCTGGTTAGGGAGGCTGAGATTCAACTCAGAAGACCACATCTTCACCTTATTCCCCTTGAGCTAAGGACACACAGTCCTCGCCCAATCACTCTGGTAAGTCTTCAAGGTAGACTTCCGAACCTTCACAGACTTCGTTCACCGGCGATCCACAATGACTCTTGGATGCTCAGAACGCGACGCCTAACCGGCTGGAGGATACACAGTCCTCAAGTGTAATAAGTCTTCAGGTCACACAGACAGAAAGACTTCAGTGATGCCTAACACTCTTTGGCTCTGGGTGTTTGGGCTTAGTCCTAGCAAGGATTTCTCTCTCTCAAAGGCTTCGAGGTGGGTTGCTCTCAAACGACAAAAGTCGTAAACTAACTCTGAGCAGCCACCAATTTATGGTGTAGGGGGTGGGCTATTTATAGCCACAGGGCAACCCGACCTGATATCTGCGAAATGACCCTGGGTCACTAAGGAACTGACACGTGTTCCAACGGTCAGATTTCAAACACACACGACAACTTTACTTGGGCTACAAGCAAAGCTGACTCATCCAACTCTGGATAAGATTTGCTCACATTGTCTTCGCTCGAAGACATAGGATTTGGGTTGAGCATCACTTCAGTCATTCTGACTTTGTTCACTTGGACCCCACTTAACAGTACGGTGGTTCCTATGACTCAACAAAGAAGAAAAGGAAACAACGAAACAACACAGTCTTCGCGCTCCATAGTCTTCACTCATTGTCTTCTCATGTCATAGTCTTCAATGTGAATATCTTCACATACCACCATTCTCGTCAATGTCTTCATACATTTTTAGGGGTCATCTCCGGTAGGTAAACCGAATCAATGAGGGACACTACCTGCCTTATCCTGCAATTCTCACAAACGCATTAGTCCCTCAACCAACTTTGTCGTCAATACTCCAAAACCAACTAGGGGTGGCACTAGATGCACTTACAAGTACACGCCTCAACAAAATGGAGTTATTGAGAGGAAGAACCGTACCCTTATCGTGATGGTGAGAACGATGCTAGATGAATACAAGACGATAAGACACTTTGGGCGGAAATAGTTGAAATAGTTTGTCATGCTATGAATCGACTTTACTTTCACAAGCTTCTCGATAAAACGACACATGAGCTACTCACCGGTAACAACCCCAAGTTGGATACTTTCTAGTATTTAGCTCAAAGTGTTACATTTTTTATAAGCTCGTCATTCAAAATTTGCTCCTAAATCTCATGAAGGTTTTCTACTCTGTTATGACTCAAACTCTCGCACTTACCGTGTCTACAAGAATTTCACGTGAAAGGTTGAAGAGACGGTAGATATGAAGTTTTATGAATCTAACGGCTTGCAAGTGGAGCAATTCCCAATTGATGTAGGAGATAATGATCCCTCGAAAGTAATTCAAGATTTGTCTATTGGCAAAATTCGTCATACGGAGGTGAAGGAGACCCTTCGTCTATTCAAGTGGAAGCCTACTGACCCACAAGTGTAGGGGATCTATCGTAGTCCTTTCGATAAGTAAGATTGTCGAACCTAACGAGGAGCAGAAGGAAATGACAAGAGGTTTTCAGTAAGGTATTCTCTGCAAGCACTGAAATTGTAGGTAACAGATAGTTTCGTGATAAGATAATTTGTAACTAGTAACAAGCAATGAAAGTAAATAAGGTGCAGCAAGGTGGCCCAATCCTTTTTGTAGCAAAGGACAAGCCTGGACAAGTTCTTATAATGAGAAAGACACTCCCGAGGACACATGGGAATTATCTTCAAGCTAGTTTTCATCACGCTCATATGATTCGCGCTCGTTACTTTGATAATTTGATATGTGGGTAGACCGGTGCTTGGGTACTGCCCTTTCTTGGACAAGCATCCCACTTATGATTAACCACTATTGCAAGCATCCGCAACTACAAAAGAAGTATTAAGGTAAACCTAACCATAGCATGAAACATATGGATCCAAATCAGCCCCTTACGAAGCAACTCATAAGCTAGGGTTTAAGCTTCTGTCACTCTAGCAACCCATCATCTACTTATTACTTCCCAATGCCTTCCTCTAGGTCCAAATAATGGTGAAGTGTCATGTAGTCGACGTTCACATAACACCACTAGAGGAGAGACAACATACATCTCATCAAAATATCGAACGAATACCAAATTCACATGACTACTAATAGCAAGACTTCAACCATGTCCTCAGGAACAAACGTAACTACTCACAAATCATATTCATGTTCATAATCAGAGGAGTATTAATATGTATTAAGGATCTGAACATATGATCTTCCACCAAATAAACCAACTAGCATCAACTAAAAGGAGTAATCAACACTACTAGCAACCCACAGGTACCAATCTGAGGTTTTGGTACAAAGATTGGATACAAGAGATGATCTAGGGTTTGAGAGGAGATGGTGCTGCTGAAGATGTTGATGGAGATTGACCCCCTCCCGATGAGAGGATCGATGGTGATAACGATGATGATGATCCCCCCCCCCCTCGAAGGGAAGTTTCCCCGGCAGAACAGCTCCGCCGGAGCCCCAGATTGGTTCCGCGAAGGTTCCGCCTCATGGCGACGGAGTTTCGTCCCATAAGCTTGCTTCTGATTTTTTTTTCCAGGGTAAAAAACTTCATATAGCAGAAGATGGGCACCGGAGGGCTGCCAGGTGGCCCACGAGGTAGGGGGCGCGCCCCCCACCCTCGTGGATGGTGGGTGGCCCCCCTCGGGAATTTCTTCCACTCAATATTTTTTATTAATTCCCAAAATGACTTTCGTGGAGTTTCAGGACTTTTGGAGCTGTGCAGAATAGGTCTCCAATATTTGCTCCTTTTCCAACCCAGAATCCCAGCTGACGGCATTCTCCCTCTTCATGTAAACCTTGTAAAATAAGAGATAATAGCCATAAATATTGTGACATAACGTGTAATAACAGCCCATAATGAAATAATTATCAATATAAAAGCATGATGCAAAATGGACGTATCAACTCCCCCAAGCTTAGACCTCGCTTGTCCTGAAGCGGAAGCCGATATCGAAAAATATGTCCACATGTTTAGAGATAGAGGTGTCGATAAAATAAAATACAGACATGATCATTCTTATAATAGCAACATATATATTTTGTCATATGATCCCTTATGCTCAAGTAACAATCTATTCACAATGTCAAGTATGAATCAGAAACTTCATTGAGAACCAACAAACTATGATCTCGGTCATTGAAGGAATTGCAATTTATCATAACATCGGGAAGAGTCAATAGAAGAGCTTTTCAGCAAGTCCACATACTCAACTATCATTTAGTCTTTCACAATTGCTAACAGTCACGCAATACTTATGGTTATGGAGTTTTAATCGGACATAGAGAAAGATAGGGGCTTATAGTGTTGCCTCCCAACCTTTTACCTCAAGGGTAATGTCAACAATAATAGCTCATGCTAACTTACATCCAATTGGATATATATATATCAAGATCTTTCCAATACGAGGTGCTTGCCAAAGGATAAAATGTAAAAGGGAAAGGTGAAGATCACCTTGACTCTTGCATAAGGTATAAGAGATGAAGTAAAAGATAGGCCCTTCGCAGTGGGAAGTAGAGGTTGTCATGTGCTTTTATGGTTGGATGCACGAAATCTTAATGAAAAAGAACGTCACTTTATATTGCCACTTGTGATATGAACCTTTATTATGCAATGCATCGCTTTTATTACTTCCATATCACAAGATCATATAAAGCTTATTTTCTCCACACTAATAGGTCATACATATTTAGAGAGCAGCTTTTATTGCATGCAACATGACAACTTGAAGGATCTTACTCAATCCATAGGTAGATATGGTGGACTCTCATGGCAAAACTGGGTTTAAGGATATTTGGAAGCACAAGTAGTATCTCTACTTGGTGCAAGGAATTTGTCTAGCATGATGGGGAAAGGCAAGCTCAACATGTTGGACGATCCATGACAATATACTTTAACTAAGATATGAGAAAACATAACCCATTACGTTGTCTTCCTTGTCCAACATCAACTCTTTAGCATGTCATACTTTAATGAGTGCTCACAATCATGAAAGATGTCCAAGATAGTATATTTATATGTGAGAACCTCTCTTTCTTTATTACTTCCTATTAATTGCAACGATGGCCAAAACTATGTTTGCCAATTCCCAACAACTTTTAATCATCATACTCTCTATATGTGAAGTCATTACTATCCATAAGATCAATATGATCTCTTTTATTTCTTTTATTCTTTTATGCACTTAAGATCATAGCAAGATAGCAAAGCCCATGACTCAACACTAATCTTTATTATATATAGCTCACAGACTCGATTACATAGAGGGATCATAAAGCAAAACTCAAAACTAATTCATACCAAAACTTTATTCTACTAGATCAAGGTATTACTAAAAGGATCGAACTAAGTAAAACGGTAAATATAGGAGTGTGATGGTGATACGATACCGGGGCACCTCCCCCAAGCTTGGCAGTCGCCAAGGGGAGTGCCCATACCCGTGTGTTTATGTCCTCGGATGTGGTGATGATGGAGTTGTTGGTGATATAGGCTTCCTCCTCAATTTGCGCTTGAGGATGGAATTTTGCTCCCTTAGATCATCAATCTCCTGCTCAAGGCTTAATATCCTTTTGTATAGTTCCTGTTTGTTTTCCTGCAAGAGACGAAAAGGAATAAACTCGATCTTTGGTTTCTTTGCTCTATCAGGGAGGCTTGACCTTTTTAAACTCCACATGCATGTCCCCAGGTTGAGGTAATGGGACTTCATCTTCATCTGAGCTCGTCTCCTCCTTTCCCTTAGGCTCGTAGTCTTCTTATTCCTCAGTGGTCCAGCCAGAGTGATCCACGTCTCCATAGACCTTAGGGTCTGCAAGGTAATCAGCCACATAGCTTTCTCCCTCCGAATCCTGGGACGACATATTGCTCTAATCTGCAGCAGAAACAGCTTAAGACAAAAATGGAGGATTTTTGCGTGATACAGTGGTCAAAACCTTCAGGAGATTATATAATGAATTTTTACCGACCAAAAGAAGTATCGTGCAAGAAAACGGAGTCCGGAGAGCACACGAGGTGCCCACGAGGCAGGGGGCGCGCCCTCCACCCTCGTTGATGCCTCGTGTCCTTCCTGGACTACTTCTTATTTTCCTATTTTCTTAAATATTCCAAAATGGAGAAAATTTGCTATTAGAACTGTTTTGGAGTCGGATTACTTACCGTACCACATACATATTCCTTTTCGGAGTATGAAACGTTCTGGAAAGTGTCCCTTATGTATTCCTCCGGGATTACGGTTTCGATAATATTGGTTTCAACATTTATTGGGTTACCTAAGGTATAATGTTTGATTCTTTGATCGTTCACCACCTTTGGATTTGTGCCTTCGAAGTTGTTAATTTTTATGGCACCGGAACGATAGACCCCTCGATAATGTAAGGGCCTTCCCATTTAGAGAGAAGTTTTCCTGCAAAAAATCTTAAATGAGAGTTGAAAAGCAAAACATAATCACCTACATTAAACTCACGCTTTTGTATCCTTTTGTCATGCCATCTTTTAACTTTTTCTTTAAATAGTTTGGCATTCTTATAGTCTTGGGTTCTCCATTCATCAAGTGAGCTAATGTAAAATAACCTCGTCTCACCGGCAAGTTTGAAATCATAATTGAGCTCTTTAATGGCCCAATATGCCTTATGTTCAAGTTCGAGAGGTAAGTGACATGCTTTTCCATAAACCATTTTATATGGAGACATACCCATAGGGTTCTTATATGCAGTTCTATAAGCCCATAATGCATCATCAAGTTTCTTGGACCAATTCTTTCTAGATCTATTAACAGTCTTTTGCAAAATTAATTTAAGTTCTCTGTTACTCAATTCTACTTGACCACTAGACTGTGGGTGATATGGAGATGCAATTCTATGATTAACGTCATACTTAGCAAGTATTTTACAAAAAGCACCATGAATGAAATGTGAACCACCATCAATCGATAAATATCTAGGGACTCCAAACCTTGGAAAAATAACTTCTTTAAGCATCTTAATAGAGGTGTTATGATCAGCACTACTAGTTGGGATAGCTTCTACCCACTTAGTATTGTAATCAACATCAACTAAAATATGTGTATACCCATTAGAGGTAGGGAACGGTCCCATGTAATCAAAGCCCCAAACATCAAATGGTTCAATAACAAGAGAATAATTCATAGGAATTTCTTGATGTCTACTAATATTACCAATTCTTTGACATTCATCACAAGACAAGACAAACTTACGGGCATCTTTGAAGAGAGCAGGCCAATAAAAACCGGATTGCAATACCTTATGTGCAGTTCTATCTCCAGCGTGGTTTCCTCCATATGCCTCGGAGTGACACTTGTGTAGGATCTGTTCCTGTTCATGCTCAGGTACACAACGTCTAATAACACCATCTACTCCTTCTTTATAAAGGTGTGGGTCATCCCAGAAGTAATGTCTTAAATCATAGAAGAACTTTTTCTTTTGCTGGTATGTGAAACTAGGAGGTATGAATTTAGCAACAATGTAATTAACATAATTAGCATATGCTATGTCTTGAGCTTGCGTTGGTTTTCCTTGATGAGGAAAGGGTGATGCAGCAAAGTAGCGTAAGTATTTCCCTCAGTTTTTGAGAACCAAGGTATCAATCTAGTAGGAGGCTCCTCAAAAGTCCCACGCACCTACACAAACAAACAAGAACCTCGCAACCAACGCAATAAAGGGGTTGTCAATCCCTTCACGGCCACTTGCGAAAGTGAGATCTGATAGAGATAATATGATAAGATAATATTTTGGTATTTTTATGATATAGATTAGAAAAATAAAAGATGCAAATAAAAGTAGATTGAAAGTTTATATGATAAAAGGTAGACCCGGGGCCATAGGTTTCACTAGTGGCTTCTCTCAAGATAGCATAAGTATTACGGTGGGTGAACAAATTACTGTCGAGCAATTGATAGCAAAGCGAATAATTATGAGATTATCTAGGCATGATCATGTATATAGGCATCACTTTTGTGACAAGTAGACCGACTCCTTCCTGCATCTACTACTATTACTCCACACATCGATCGCTATCCAGCATGCATCTAGAGTATTAAGTTCATAAAGAACAGAGTAACGCGTTAACAAAGATGACATGATGTAGAGGGATAAACTCATGCAATATGATATAAACCCCATCTTTTTATCCTCGATGGCAACAATACAATACGTGCCTTGCTGCCCCTGCTGTCACTGGGAAAGGACATCGCAAGATTGAACCCAAAGCTAAGTACTTCTCCCATTGCAAGAAAGATCAATCTAGTAGGCCAAACCAAACTGATAATTCAAAGAGACTTGCAAAGATAACTTAATCACACATAAAAGAATTCAGAGGAGATTCAAATATTTCTCATAGATAAACTTGATCATAAACCCACAATTCATTGGATCTCGACAAACACACCGCAATAAGAGTTACATCGAATAGATCTCCAAGAAGATCGAGGAGAACTTTGTATTGAGATTCAAAGAGATAGAAGAAGCCATCTAGCTAATAACTATGGACCCGAAAGTCTATGGTAAACTACTAACAACTCATCGGAAGGGCCTTGGAGATGATGTAGAGGCCCTCCGTGGTCGATTCCCCCTCCGACGGAGTGTCGGTGAAGGCTCCAAGATGGGATCTAGCGGATACAGAAGGTTACGGCGATGGAAATAGTTTTTCGTGGTGCGCCTCGAAGGTTTCAAGGTACGTGGGTATATATAGGAGGAAGAAGTAGGTCGGTGGACACTCGAGGGGCCCACGAGGCAGGGGGCGCGCCCTCCACCCTCGTGGCCGCCTCGCTTGTTGCTTGACTTCCACTCCAAGTCCCCTGGATTGCGTTTGTCCCAAAGATCGCTCTCGAAGGTTTCATTCCGTTTGGACTCTGTTTGATATTCCTTTTCTTTGAAACACTGAAATAGGCAAAAAAACAGCAATTCGGGTTGGGCCTCCGGTTAGTAGGTTAGTCCCAAAAATGATATAAAAGTGTAAAGTAAAGCCCATAAACATCCAAAACGGATAATATAACAGCATGGAACAATCAAAAATTATAGATACGTTGGAGATGTATCAGCATCCCCAAGCTTAATTCATGCTTGTCCTCGAGTAGGTAAATGATAAAAACAGAATTTTTGATGTGGAATGCTGCCTAACATGTTCATCGCATTTCTTTTCTTTATAGCATGGACATATGGACTTTTATATGTTGCCTAATATTTTTGAGAGGCATACTTTTCCCACCAACAAAAACGACTTAGAGATCCCAACACTTTCCATGCTAGACACATCATAGGCCGTTCTCAAATAGAAAATAAAGTTTATTCCTTTTTCCACCATTATTTTCACTTTCCATGGCAAACTGTATCCACGGTTGCCCTCCATACCAACACTTTCCAAGGAATTTATTATTTGACAACATAAAGTAAATTCATTTTTCATTTCGGGACTGGGCATCCCTAATACCTTTGCCGTACTCTCGTGCAATGACAAGTGAATAAACACTCATCGTGAGAATAACACATCTAGCATGGAAAATATTGGTCACCCTTCACCGCCTCACGAGTGGTAGAGCACACAAAAGAGAAATTTATTTTGAAAATTAGATTTGGCACATGCAAATTTGCTTAGAACGGCATGGAATTACCGCATATAGGTAGGTATAGTGGACTCATATGGCAAAACTAGTTTAAAGGGTTTTGGATGCATAAGTAGTGATCATACTTAGTGCAAAATGAAGGCTAGCAAAGATTGAGAAGCAACCAACCAAAAAGCGAAAAATCTTGTACCCAAGCATTAAGCATAAGTAACACCAAATAATGCACCATAGATGGGATATAAATTTCATTGCATAACTATTGACTTTCATGCTTGCATAGGGAATCACAAACCTGAACATCAATATTCTTACTAAAGCACAGTTACTCATCAACATGACTCACATATCATATCGTCATATCTCAAAACCATTACTAAGCATCAAGTTTTATTTTGTCCAACGGTCTTCATGAAAGTTTTTATTATATCCTCCTTGGATATCTATCACTTTGGAACTATTTTCATATGTTGCTTTTAATAAGCTCAAACAAATATAAGTAAAGATCATGAGCATAATTTTTCTTTCTCTCAAAATAATCTAAGTGAATCAGGAGAGAATTTATTAAAACTTTACTAACTCCCAAATAAATCTAAGTGAATCATGAGAGCATTTCTTCAAAAATAATAAAGCACACCGTGCTCAAAAAGATATAAGTGAAGCACTAGAGCAAATCCATGGCTCTAAAAATTTAAGTGAAGCATAGGAGCAAGCATAGCTTAATTTTTGGCTTCCTCGAAAAGGTGTGTTCAGCAAGGATTCAACACTTAAAACACAAAGCAAAACAAGCAAAGACTAAAATCATACAAGGCGCTCCAAGCAAAACTCATAATATGTGACGAATAAAAATATAGCTTCAAGTAAAATACCGATGGTTGTTAGAAGAAAGCGGGGATGCCACTCGGGGGCATCACCAAGCTTAGTTGCTTGCTAATTCTTTGAATATTATCTTGGGGTGCCTCGGGCATCCCCAAGATTAGCCTTTTGCTAATCCATATTCCTTCATCCATCGTAAGATCACCCAAAACTTGAAAACTTCAATCATACAAAACTCAACAAAACCTTCATGAGATCCGTTAGTATAATAAAGCAAACCACTACTATAAGTACTATAGAAAACCTATTCATATTTTGTTTTGCATTATATCTACTGCATTCCAACTTTCATATGGCAAAAACTCATCAAATAAAACCATAGAATCATCAAAACAAGCACACAACGCAAAGAAAACAGAATTTGTCAAAAACAGAATAGCCTGTAGCAATCTGAATATTTCGAATACTTCTGTAACTCCAAAAATTATGAAATAAAATGGTGGACATGGGAAATTTGTCTATTAATATTATGCAAAAATAATCAACTCAAAAGCATTCTTCTGTTAAAAATTACAAATAATCTCGTGAGCGCAAAAGTTTCTGTTTTTCAGCAAGATCAAATCAACTTTCACCCAAATCTTCCCAAAGGCCTTGCTTGGCACAAACACTAACTAAAACACAAAAAACACAATCATAATAGTAGCATAATTCTGCTAACACACAAGAACAGAAAGCAAAAATCAAAAATAAATTTTATTCATTGGGTTGGCTCCCAACAGGCGCTATCGTTTCACGCCCCAAGCTAGGCATAACGCGTAGGATCTAAGTGTTGCCATATTTATCCTTGTTTTCCTTGGAGGTATTTGTGTCGGTAGGTTCTGTAAATAAATAAAAAACACATTATCCATGGAAACCTTAGCACTATCGAGTTGCTTTTTATCATAACCCCTTTGATTTCCGACAGTGATCATAGAATAGTGCTGATTAACATCATTAAAAACTTGTTGGATCATATCTAAAACGGGAACTTGCTTTTTAAGATTCTCATCAAAGCAAATGTCTTAAAGCATAATCACTATTATAAATAATTTCATCAATCAGGGGTTTTTCACGATTCATGCAATAAAAATCAAAGATTTCCCTAGCTTCCCATATTATGTAGTCAAATTCATTCATCAAAACAAGAGTGGCCAACTTTTTAGCTTTAGTATCCTTTATAATGGGAAACTCATTGAACAATCTTTGCAAGGTAGGATGAGTACGAATAAATCTAGTTTCAAGTTTCAGAACAATTTCCGACATAGCTTCCGCATAAGATTTAGTCCTTTTAAGTATAGGAATATCATCAAGACTTAATTTTCTGACACAATTGAAAAATTCTTGGATATGTTCTTTTCCCATAAAATTGCCTTGCCCCAAGACAAAAGTTTTGGCATCCAAATTACCCGTACGCTCCATTTTAGGAGTTAGGCTATCATCTGTTTCTTCCATACCAAAGTCACTCATGGTGACGAGTTCAAGCAAATAAGAGATCCGACGAGAAAATGGCGAACGAAAAAGAGGGCGAATAAAACGACAAATATTTGTGAAGTGGGGGAGAGGAAAATGAGAGGCAAATGGCAAATAATGTAAATTGCAAGGAGATGAGATTTGTGATTAGGAACCTGGTTGATGTTGAAGATCCTCCCCGGCAACGGCGCCAAAAATTCCTTTTGATGTCTACTAGAACTACGTCAGTATTTCCCCAAAGAGGAAGGGATGATGCAGTATAGCGACGGTAGGTATTTCCCTCAGCAATGAGACCAAGGTTATCGAACCAGTAGGAGAACCTCCTCACACCACGTAAACAGCACCTGCACACAAATAACAAATACTCGCAACCCACGTGTTAAAGGGGTTGTCAACCCCTTTCGGGTACGGTGCCTCAAGATAGGCAAATAACGTGAGGTAAAAGTGGTAGATAGGATAAATAGATCGTGGAAGAAATAAATTGCAGCAAGGTATTTTTGCATTTTTGGTTTAATAGATCTGAAAATAAATGCAAAGGAAAATAGACCGCAAAGGCAAATATCATGAAAAGAGACCCGGGGGCCGTAGGTTTCACTAGTGGCTTCTCTCTAGAAAAATAACAAACGGTGGGAAAACAATTACTGTTAGCCAATTGATAGAACTTTGAATAATCATGACAAAATCCAGGCAATGATCATTATATAGGCATCACGTCCAAGATTAATAGACCAACTCCTGCCTGCATCTACTACTATTACTCCACACATCAACCGCTATCCACCATGCATCTAGCGTATTAAGTTCATGGAGAAACGGAGTAATGAAATAAGAACGTTGACATGATGGAGAAACGTATATATCATCGCTATTAAGGATAACAAGATGGGGTCTATTTCTACATAAATAGATCTCCATGAACTTAATATACTAGATGCATGCTGGATGGCAGTCGATGTATGGAGTAATAGTAGTAGATGCAGAATTGTTTTGGTCTACTAATCTCGGACGTGATGCCTATATAATGATCATTGCCTTGGATATCGCCATGATTATTTGATCTTCTATCAATTGCCCAACAACAATTTGTTTACCCACCGTGTTCTATTTCCTTGAGAGAAGTCACTAGTGAAATCTACGGCCCCCGGGTCTATTTTCCCATCATATACTTTCAGATCTACATTGCTATGTGCCTTTTTCTTTATTTGCATCTTTTATTTTCAGATATATATTATGAAAAACCCAAAAATACCATGCTGAATTTTATTTGTTGTTATTCTATTTGCATCTACCCTTCTATCTATTTACCAATCTTTTACCCGAGAGGGATTGACAACCCCTCTTACGCATTGGGTCACAAGGTTTTGTTCTTTGTGTGCAGGTACCGTTTACATAGCCTGGCTTGGTCCTCCTACCGGATTGATACCTTGGTTTCATAACTGAGGGAAATACCTACCATAGTTGTACTGCATCATCCCTTCCTCTTTGGGGAAATACTGACGCGGATACAAGCAATCAAAAGGAATTTCTGGCGCCGTTACTGGGGAGGATCAAGTCAAGGTAGTCTCCCATCAACTTGCCAATTTCGGGCGCCATTGCCAGGGAGGTTCAAGTCAAGGGAGTCTCTCGTGCAAATCTCTGGCGCCGAGGAAACATCATCTATCAGGTTTCTAATCAAAAATCTCTTCTCCTTGCAATTTATAGTATTTGCCATTTGCCTCTCGTTTTCATCTCCCCCACTTCACAGAAAATTGCCGTTTTATTTGGCTTCTTTTTCGTTCGCCTTTTTCTCAACAGATCTCTTGCTTGACTACTTTGTTTCTATGGCTAGTTCTTCCTCGATTGTGTGTACCCTCAAGAATGAGGTTCTTAATTTTAAACAAATGGGAGGGTAGAATCTAAAAGATGCTTAGTATAGGATTTGCAATGCCCATAATAGATCTATTCATAAGCAATCTACCATTGTTCTTCTTCGTTGTTTTTATGTGGGCATCACCACCTGGTATAGATTCATCCTTGATACGATTACCGATGGAAAATGATTGAGTGTCCATCCTTGGGTGCTTTTAATGCTATGGGAAATCTAGTGGGTTCACCACCTATCATTATTAATGAAATAGTCTTAACTCTCGAGCATGTTATGGAAAAGCTAGATGCTATTGAAAAGAAGATGCTTACCGAGGAACATATTGAAAATTTGGATAAGAGGATGCATAATATTGCTAATAAAATTGGGTCAAAAGCGGGAGATGTTTTTAAATTACTAAGGGAAAAAGGAAACCGTAGTTAACAAAAGAATAGGAGAAAGCCCCTCTCAGATTGATAAATTGGAAGAGATTTTAGTAACTTAAGCTCGGCCTTTTCTTCTGTCAAAACTATTGAAAAACCTCCCATAAAAATTTGCAAGACTACACAAGCCACTAAGGACAAGAGTGCCGCTTCTAATAGCCACAGGGAAGGTCTTAAAATGATTAGTATTTATCCTAATTTTGTAGAAGTGGTAAAAGACCCTACTTGCAAGAATGGATTTTTTAACCTTATTCATTGAAGTATTATCATTGGAAATATGCATTCCAGTTGTGTGATTGAGGAGTTGGAAACCAAAGGTGACAATACTTGAACCTATGCATTATGCCTAGCTAGGGGCATAAAACGATAGCGCTTGTTGGGAGGCAACCCAATGAATAAAATTTATTTTTGTCTTTTTCTTTCTGTTCTTGAGTGTTTGCACAATTATTCCTCTGATTAGATGTGTTTTTTTGTGTTTTAATTAGTGTTTGTGCCATGTAAAGCCTTTGGGATCATGTTGGGTGAGAGTTGATTTGATCTTGTTGAAAAACAGAAACTTTTGCGCCCGGTAGCAGAATTTTAAAATATCACAGAAACATTCATTTGCTCTGAATTTCTTACACAAGATCGTTATACAAATTGCCCATGTTGTCTTAATTTTTCAGAATGTTTGGAGTTACAGAAGTATGGTAAATTTTCAAATTGCTACAGACTGTTCTGTTTTTGACAGATTCTGTTTTCGTCGCATTGTGTGCTTATTTTGATGAATCTATGGATTGTATCGGGGGCATAAGCCATGGTAAAGTTGGAAGACAATAGATATAATGCAATAATAAAATATGAATGGGTTTTCAACGGTACTTAAAGTAGTGAATTTGTTTTATTATACAAACGGATCTCACGAAGGTTTTGTTAAGTTTTGTGTGATTGAAGTTTTCAAGTTTTGGGTGAGATCACGATTGATGAAGGAATAAGGAGTATCAAGAGCCTAAGCTTGGGGATGCCCCATGGCACCCCAAGTTAATATCCAAAGAGAACCAAGCAACTAAGCTTGGGGATGCCCCGAAAGGCATCCCATCTTTCTTCTAACGACCATCGGTAATTTTACTTGGAGCTATATTTTTATTCGTTACATATCATGAGTTTTTCTTAGAGTGTCTTGTATTATATGAGTCTTTGCTTGTTTTCTTTTTAGATTGTCACTAGTATCCTTGCTGGACACACCTATTTGAGAGAGCCAAAATTATACTATGATTTGTTGGAATTGCTCATTATGCTTCACTTAACTTTTTTGAGCTATGGAATTACTCTAGTGCTACACTTATATCTTTTTGAGAACGGTGTGCTTTGATTTTTGAAGAGTTAGTAAAATTTTAAAGAAATCCTCTCATGCTTCACTTATATTATTTCGAGAGATGAAAATCTTTATGCTCATGTTCTTCACTTAGATTTATTTGAGCTTGTCAAAATCAATGGCAATATATGAAACTAGTCCCTAAGTGATAGATATTCAAGAGGGATATAATAAAAAACTTTCATGAAGATCATTGGACAAAATAAACTTGATTCTTTGTAATAGTTTTAAGATACGATGGTAGTAATATGTGAGTCATGTTGGTGAGTAATTATGCTTTAGTAAGAATATTGTTGTTAAGGTTTGTGATTCCCTATACAAGCACGAAAGTCAATAGGTATGCAATGAAATTCCATCCTACTTGTGGTGAATTATTCAGTGTTAGTTATGCTTAATGCTCTCTTATGTGAATTTTTGTTTCTTGGTTGGTTGCTTCTCAATCTTTTTGCTAGCCTTCACTTGTACTAAGTAGAAATACTACTTGTGCATCCAAAATCTTTAAACAGTTTTGCCATATGTGTCCATCATACCTACCTATATGCAGTATTTCCGTGTCGCTCTAAGAAGATTTGTATGTACCAACTCTAATTTTCAAAATGAATTTCCCTTTTGTGTGCCCATACTGCTCATGAAGCGACAGGGGGTGGTCAATATTTTCCATACTATATGGGTTATTCTCAAGATGAGTGTTTATTCACTTGTCATTGCACGAGAGTAGGGCGGTAATAGGGATGCCCAGTCCTGGATGAAAAAGAAAAATTACTTTATGTTGTCAAATAATAATTTCCTTGGAAAGTGTTGGTATGGAAGGCACCCGTGGATACGGCTAGCCATGGATTGTGAAAGAATCATGGAAAAAGGAATAAACTTTATTTTATGTTTGGGAACCGCCTATGATATATCTAGCATGGAAAGTGTTGGGAATTACTTAGTCGTTTTTGTTGATGGGAAAAGCATGCCTATCAAAATGTGATCATACTCAATTTAAGCTTTGAGCTCTGGCACCTCTACAAATCCCTACTTCCCTCTGCTAAGGGCCTATCTATTTACTTTATGCAATTTTTATTTTTATTTGAGTCTCCATCTTCTCTTATAAAGCACCATCTAAGGGGCACTATGATCATACTGAGCATTGGATGTAGCTAATATTCGAGTGTGTTTCATGAATGGATCAATGATTGAGCATGATGGGCTAGGGATAACTTTCTTTAGTGTTGATATTTTGAAAGACATGGTTGCTTGTTGATATGATTGAGTATTGAAGTCTTCATGTCAAAACTAGACTATTGCTTTGAATCATCTAAAAGTCAAAATGTCCATGCTACAAAAGAAAAGAATATGTGATGAACATGTTAGGAAGCATTCCACATCAAAAATTATGTTTTAATCATTTACCTACTCGAGGACGAATATGAATTAAGCTTGGGGATGCTAATACGTGTCCAATGTATCTATAATTTTTTGATTGTTCCATGATGTTATATTATCATTCTTGGATGTTTTGCAATTACTTTATAGCAACTTTATATCATTTTTTGGGACTAACCTATTGACATAGTGCCCAGTGCCAGTTGCTGTTTTTTATTGTCTTTTATACTTCGCAGAATATCAGTACCAAAAGGAGTCCAAATGCAGCAAAACTTTTTGGAGATTTTTTCGGACCAGAAGACACCTTGGGGACCAAGAAAGCACCTGGTGGGAGGCCCATGGGGACCACAACCCACCAGGGCACACCCAGGGGGGTTGTGGGGCCCACGGAGGTCTCCTCCATCGCCTCTTCGCCCTATAAATTCCCAAATATTCGAGAAATGCTAGGGGAGTAGACGAAACACAATTCCAGCCGCCGCAAGTTCCAGAACCACGAGATCCAATCTAACAAATCATGGAGCGGTTCATCATTATCATCGGTGCCTCTCCGATGATGTGTGGGTAGTCCACCATAGACCTACGAGTTCGTATGTATTAGCTAGATGGCTTCCTCTCTCTCTCTCTCTCTCTCTCTCTCTCTCTCTCTCTCTCTCTCTCTCTCTCTCTCTCTCTTGATTCTGAATACAACGGTCTCTTGGAGATCTATTTGATGTAATGACTTTTTGCGATGTGTTTGTTGGGATCTGATGAAGATCGATTTTATGATCAGTTTCTATCCATGAGTATTATTTGAGACTTCTTTTGATCTATTATATGTATGATTACTTATAGCCTTGTATTTCTTCTTCGAATCTTTGGTTTAGTTAGGCCAACTAGATCAGTTTTTCTTGCCATGGGAAGAGGTGCTTTGTGATGGGGTCGATCTTGCGGTGTTCTTTCCCAGTGACAGAAGAGTAAGCAAGGCACGCATGTATCTTTGCTATTAAGGATAATAAGATGGGATCTATTCCTACATGAATAGATCTTGTCTACATCATGTCACCGTTCTTATTGCATTACTCCGTTTCCCCATGAACTTAATACACTAGATGCATGCTGGATAGCGGTCGATGTGTGGAGTAAGAGTAGTAGATGCAGAATTGTTTTGGTCTACTAATCTTGGATGTGATGCCTATATAATGATTATTGCCTTGGATATCGTCATGATTATTTGATCTTCTATCAATTGCCCAATAGTAATTTGTTTACCCACGGCGTGCTATTTCTTTGAGAGAAGCCACTAGTGAAATCTATGGCCCCAGGGTCTATTTTCCCATCATATACTTTCATATCTACATCGCTATTTGCCTTTTTCTTTATTCCATCTTTTATTTTCAGATCTATATTATCAAATACCCAAAAATACCTCACTGAATTTTATTTGCCGTTATTCTATTTTTCATCTACCCATCTATCATTTTACCAATCTTTTACCCGAGAGGGATTGACAGCCCCTCTTACGCGATGGTTTGCGAGGTTTTGTTCTTTGTGTGCAGGTACCGTTTACATAGCTTGGCTTGGTCCTCCTATTGGATTGATACCTTGGTTTCATAACTGTGGGAAATACCTACTTGAGCTATACGGCATCATCCCTTCCTCTTTGGAGAAATACTGACGTGGATACAAGCAATGAATATGTTTTCTATTTTACCATTCTCGTGGTGCTAGTTGGGAGACTGGTTTGTAGGATCGATAGTCGTACTATCAAGGGAGACTCTTTAGTGAGTACCTCGATCGTATCGTTCGTAGAGAGCTCAAACCTTTGCATCCTTGGCATCATCTTTCTTGGTTCTTGTTTGCCTTTTCTCTATGTGAGTTTTTGAGCTTGTGGCCATCTTCATGACAACCTCAAGTTCATCAAAACGGATTTCGTATGCATCATCCATTGTGCTTTCGATGTTGGAGTTTTTGTTGGTTCTTTACTCATGGAGGTTTCACAACTCTATATATATTGCATATTTATCTTACTAGTTTTGATTAGCTCTTGTCGTTAGCTTTCCATCAAGCTTGAGTTCGTCAAATTCGGGGTTTGTTTGCAAAAGTTATGATTGTTCTGGTCTTGCCTATTTACCTAGCCAGGCGGTTGTACCACATACTCTGGTGGTTGTACCACTCTCTCATTGAGCGGTAATACTGATCCAAGTACCTATCCAACTACTTCCCGGGCGGTGATTAGCGGTGGCCTAGTGGTTGTCCTAGCTGTCTCTTAGTAACTGGTACAACTGGGCAACCTTGTGGTACTACCGCTTGTTGGCCATGGACACACCTGTTGACAGAGGCGGTTGTACCATCCCATGTACCACCCGCTCGAGGGTGATTACTCTTTGTTGTGGGGTGCAGTACTAAGCAGTGGTTGTGTGGTTGTTCCTCCTATTGTTTCAGTAACCGGTACAACCGGACGCCGCCACTATTGTACCGCTCGGGCCGGTGCATGATACATCTCCAGCATATCTATAATTTCTCATTGTTCCATGCTATTATATTATCTACTTTGGATGTTTTGTATGTATTAATATGCTATTTTATATGATTTTTGGGACTAACATTAACCTATAGCCCAGTGTCGGTTTCTGTTTTTTCCTTGTTTTAGAGTTTCGCAGAAAAGGAATACCAAACGGAGTCCAAATGGAATGAAACTTTCACGATGATTTTTCTTGGACCAGAAGACACCCATGAGACTTGGAGTGCAAGTAAGAAGAGCCACGAGGCGGCCACAAGGGTGGAGGGTGCGCCCCCCGACCTTGTGGAACCCTCGATGACCCCCTGACCTAGATCTTCTTCCTATATATTCTCAAATACCCCCAAAAACTTCCAAGGGAGCCATGAAACAACTTTTCCACCACCGCAACCTTCTGTACCTGTGAGATCCCATCTAGGGGCCTTTTCCGGCATCATGCCGGAGGAGGATTCCATCAGGGAGGGCTTCTACATGAACACCATTGCCTCTCCGATGAAGCGTGAGTAGTTTACCACAACCTACGGGTCCATAGCTAGTAGATAGATGGCTTCTTCTCTCTTTTCGATTCTCAATACAAAGCTCTCCTCGATGTTCTTGGAGATCTATTCGATGTAGTACTCTTTTGCGGTGTGTTTGCCGAGATCCGATGAATTGTGGATTTATGATCAACGTATCTATGAATATTATTTGAATCTTCTCTGAATTCTTATATGCATGATTTGTTTCGAACTATCAATTTGGTTTGGACAACTAGATTGGTTTTTCTTACAATGGGAGAAGTGCTTAGCTTTGGGATTAATCTTGCGGTGCTCGATCCTAGTGACAGTAGGGGAACCGACACGTATTGTATTGTTGCCATCGAGGACAAAAATATGGGATTTTTATCATAATGCTTGAGTTAATTCCTCTACATCATGTCATCTTGCCTAATGCGTTACTCTATTCTTATGAACTTAATATTCTAGATGCATGCTGGATAGCGGTCGATGTGTGGAGTAATAGTAGTAGATGCATAATCGTTTCGGTCCACTTGATATGGACGTGATGCCTATATTCATGATCATTGCCTTAGATATCGTCATAACTTTGCGCTTTTCTATCAATTGCTCGACAGTAATTTGTTCACCCACCGTAATAATTCCTATCTTGAGAGAAGCCTCTAGTGAAATCTATGGCCCCCGGGCCTATTTTCCATCATACAAGTTTCCGATCTACAATTTTAGTTTCCTACTTATTTTCTTTGCAATCTTTTACTTTCCGTTCCATAAACCAAAAATACCAAAAATATTACTTTACCGTTTATCCATCTATATCATATCTCACTTTGCAAATAACCAAGAAGGGATTGACAACCCCTTTATCGCGTTGGGTGCAAGTTGGTGTTTGTTTGTGCAGGTATTTGGTGGCTTGTCGCGTTGTCTCCTACTGGATTGATACCTTGGTTCTCAAAAGCTGAGGGAAATACTTACTCTACTTTGTTGCATCACCCTTTCCGCTTCAAGGGAAAAACCAACGCAAGCTCAAGAGGTAGCAGGAAGAATTTCTGGCACCATTTCCTGGGAGGTCTATGCCAAGCCGAGACATACCAAGTACCCATCATATACTCTCATCCCTTGCATTACATTATTTGCCATTCGCCTCTCATTTTCCTCTCCCCCACTTAGAAAACAATTTTCGAAAAGATTCGCCTTTTCTTTGCCCCTCTTCCATTCGTCTTCTTCATTTGCTTTTTGTGTGCTCGTGTGTTGGATTGCTTGCTTTGTCACAATGGCTCAAGATAATACCAAGTTGTGTGACTTTTCCAATACCAACAATAATGATTTTAGTGCTCCAATTGCCCCCGATGCTAATGCGGAATCTTGTGAAATTAATACTGCTTTGCTGAATCTTGTTATGAAAGATTTTCTGGCCTTCCCAATGAAGATGTCGCTTCCCATCTTACTAATTTCATTAATTTGTGTGATATGCTAAAGAAAAAAGATGTGGATAATGATATTGTTAAATTGAAGCTATTTCTGTTCTTGCTTAGGGATCGCACTAAAACTTGGTTTTCATCTTTGCCTAAAAATAATATTGGTTCATGGAACAAGTGTAAAGATGCTTTTATTTCCAAGTATTTTCCTCCCGCTAAGACCATCTCCCTTAGGAATGATATTATGAATTTTAAGCAACTTGATCATGAACAAGTTGCACAATCTTGGGAAAGGATGAAATTAATGATTAGAAATTGCCCTACTCATGGTTTGAATTTGTGGATGATTATACAAAAAAATTATACCGGATTAAATTTTGCTTCTACAAATCTTATAGATTCGGCCGCGGGAGGTACTTTTATTAAAATTACTTTAGGAGAAGCTACTAAACTCTTAGATAATATTATGGTTAATTATTTTCAATGGCATATCAAAATATCTTCCACTAGTAAAAAAAGTGCATGCTATTGAAGAAATAAATGTTTTGAGTGGAAAGATGGATGAGCTTATTAAATTATTTGCTAGCAAGAGTGATCCTATTGATCCTAATGATGCCTTTGTCTAATTTGATTGAAAACAATAATGAATCTATGGATGTGAATTTTGTTGGTAGGAACAATTTTGGTAATAACGCATATAGAGGTAATTTTAATCCTAGGTTGTTTCCTAGTAATTCCTCTAATAATTATGGTAATTCCTACAACAATTATTATGGAAATTATAATAAGATGCCCTCTGATTTTGAGAATAGTGTTAAAGAATTTATAAGTTCGCAAAAAAATTTCAATGGTTTGATTGAAGAAAAATTGCTTAAGATTGATGATTTGGCTAGGAACATGGATAAAATTTCTCTTGATGTTGATTCCTTGAAACTTAGATCTATTCAACCTAAGCATGATATCAATGAGTCTCTTAAAGCCATGAGAATTTCCATTAATGAGTGCAAAGAAAGAACCGCTAAGATGCGTGCTAAAAAGATTGGTTTATAAAAGTGTGTTCTCCTAGTTTCCGTGAAAATAATGATGAATATCTTAAAGTGATTTATGTGACTCCTATTGAATCCTTGTTTTCCAATGTAAATCTTGATAAATATGGGACTGGAGATGAGTCAACTCTAGTTAGAAAGCGTCCCAATGATTCGGAGTGTTTAGATCTTGATGCAAAAATTGATAAAAGTGGGATTG
This sequence comes from Triticum dicoccoides, assembly GCF_002162155.2. Classification (NCBI taxonomy): domain Eukaryota; kingdom Viridiplantae; phylum Streptophyta; class Magnoliopsida; order Poales; family Poaceae; genus Triticum; species Triticum dicoccoides. Next base: position 120,203,682 of record NC_041385.1, read on the forward strand.
GAGAGGTCAAAACTTTAGATAGCAATGAACCCACTCTTTTGGATTTCAAGGACTTTAATTATGATAATTGTTCTTTAATAGATTTTATTTTCTTGTTTCAATCCATGTTGAATTCTCCTCATGCTTATAATCAAAACAAAGCTTTTACTAAACATATCGTTGATGCTATGATGCACTCTTTTGAAGAAAAGCTTGAATTGGAAGTTTCTATCCCTAGAAAAGTTTATGTTTAGTGTGAACCTACTATTAAGATTAAGATTAAAGATTATGAGTTTTATGCTTTGTGTTATTTGGGTGCTAGCGTTTCCACGATTCCGAAAACTTTCTGTGATGTGTTAGGTTTCCACAAATTTGATGATTGTTCCTTAAATTTGCATCTTGCGGATTCCACTATTAAGAAACCTATGACAAGTATTAATGATGTTCTTATTGTTGCAAATAGGAATTATGTGCCCATAGATTTCATTGTTCTTGATATAGATTGCAATCCTACATGTCCTATTATTCTTGGCTGACCTTTCCTTAGAACGATTGGTGCAATTATTGATATGAAAGAAGAAAACATTAGATTTAAATTTCCATTAAGGAAATGCATGGAACACTTCCCTATAAAAAAAAGGACAGACCCAGTGCATAGAAGCTCCCACACAAGGTGGGGTCTGGGGAGGGATTATAGGAACCTAGTCTTACCCCTGCAAAGTGCAATGCAGAGAGGCTGGTTCAAACCCAGGACCTCTTGGCACAAGTGGGGAGGACTTCACCAGTGCGCCAGGCCTGCCCTCATGGAACACTTCCCTATAAAGAAAATTAAATTGCGTTATGAATCTATTATGAGAGCCAATTATGGATTGCATGCCAAAGATGATAACACTTAGATGTATTTGTGTTCTATGCCTAGCTAAGGGCGTTAAACAATAGCGCTTGTTGGGAGGCAACTCAATTTATTTTTTTTGCTTTTTAGGTTCTGTTTAGAAATAAATTTTTCATCTAGCCTCTGGTTAGATGTGGTTTTGTGTTTTAGTTAGTGTTTTTTCCAAGTAAGACCTTTGGGATAGCCTACGGTGATAGTTGATTTGATCTTGCTGAAAAACAGAAATTTTTGCACGCACAAAAATAATTTTCATAAATCACAAAAACGTGCTATTCAGTTGATTCTTTCTGAAGAAGATTAATAAACAAATTTCTTAGGACTTCCTAATTTCTCGGGATTTTTGGAGTTACAAAAATATTTGAAATATCCAGATTACTACAGACTGTTCTGCTTTTTGACAGATTCTGTTTTTCGCGTGTTGTTTGCTTATTTTGATGAATCTATGGCTAGTATCGAGGGGTATAAACCATGGAAAAGTTGGAATTAAGTATATATTACATCAATATAAATAAATAATGAGTTCACAACAGTACCAAAAGTGGTGATTTATTTTCTTATACTAATGGAGCTTACGAGATTTCCTGTTGGAGTTTTGTGTTGTGAAGTTTTCAAGTTTTGGGTAAGGATTTGATGGACTATGGAATAAGGAGTGGCAAGAGACTAAGATTGGGGATGCCCAAGGCACCCCAAGGTAATATTTAAGGACAACCAAGAGCCTAAGCTTGGGTATGCCCCGGGAAGGTACCCCCTCTTTCGTCTTTGTCTATCGGTAACTTTACTTGAGGCTATATTTTTATTCACCACATGATATGTGTTTTGCTTGGAGCGTCTTGTAGGATTTGAGTCTTTTATTTTTAGTTTGCCACAATCATCCTTGCTGTACACACCTTTTGGGAGAGACACGCATGAATCGTGATTTATTAGAATACTCTATGTGCTTCACTTATATCTTTTGAGCTAGGCAATTTTGCTCTAGTGCTTCACTTATATCTTTTTAGAGCACTGTGGTGGTTTTATTTTATAGACATTGATGAACTCTCATGCTTCACTTATATTATTTTGAGAGTCTCTAAACAGCATGGTAATTTTCTTTGGTTATAAAATTAGTCCTAATATGATAGGCCTCCAAGAGGGATATAATAAAAACTTTCATAAAAGTGCATTGAATACTATAAGAAGTTTGATTCCTTATGATTGTTTTGAGATATGAAGATGGTGATATTAAAATCATGCTAGTGATTAGTTGTGAATTGACAAATACTTGTGTTAAATTTTGTGAGTCCCGTAGCATGCACGTATGGTGAACCGTTATGTGATGAAGTCGGAGCATGATTTATTTATTGATTGTCTTTCTTATGAGTGGCGGTCAGGGACGAGCGATGGTCTTTTCCTACCAATCTATCCCCCTAGGAGCATGCGTGTAGTACTTTGTTTTGATGACTAATAGATTTTTGCAATAAGTATATGAGGTCTTTATGACTAATGTTGAGTCCATGGATTATACACACTCTCACCTTTCCGCCATTGCTAGCCTCTCTTGTACTGCGCAACTTCCGTCGGTACCATAAACCCACCATATACCTTCCTCAAAACAGCCACCATACCTACCAATTATGGCATTTCCATAGCCATTCCGAGATATATTGCCATGCAACTTTCCTTCGTTCCCTTATTTATGACACGCATCATCATTGTCATATTGCTTTTGCATGATCATGTAGTTGACATCGTATTTGTGACAAAGCCACCATTCATAATTCTTTCATACATGTCACTCTTGATTCATTGCATATCCCGGTACACCGCCGGAGGCATCCACATAGAGTCATATTTTGTTCTAAGTATTGAGTTATAATTCTTGAGTTGTAAGTAAATAAAAGTGTGATGATCTTCATTATTAGAGCATTGTCCCAAGTGAGGAAAGGATGATGGAGACTATGATTCCCCCACAAGTCAGGATGAGACTCCAGACTTTATAAAAAATAAAAGAGGCCAAAGAAGCCCAAATAAAAAAAGAGGCCAAAGAAGCCCACCAAAAAAATGAGAGAAAAAAGAGAGAAGGGACAATGTTACTATCCTTTTCCACACTTGTGCTTGAAAGTAGCACTATGATCTTCATGATAGAGAGTCTCCTATGTTGTCACTTTCATATACTAGTGGGAATTTTTCATTATAGAACTTGGCTTGTATATTCCAATGATTGGCTTCCTCAAAATGCCCTAGGTCTTCGTGAGCAAGCGAGTTGGATGCACACCCACTTAGTTTCTTTTTGAGCTTTCATAAACTTATAGCTCTAGTGCATCCGTTGCATGGCAATCCCTACTAACTCACATTAATATCTATTGACGAGCATCTCCATAGCCCGTTGATACGCCTAGTTGATGTGAGACTATCTCCTTCTTTTTTTCTTCTGGACAACCACCGTCTATTCCACCTATAGTGCTATGTCCATGGCTCATGCTCATGTATTGCGTGAAAGTTGAAAAGGTTTGAAAACATCAAAAGTATGAAACAATTGCTTGGCTTATCATCGTGGTTGTGCATGATTCGAATATTTTGCGTGATGAAGATGGAGCATAGCCAGACTATATGATTTTGTAGGGATAAGCTTTCTTTGGCCATGTTATTTTGAGAAGACATAACTATTTTGTTAGTATGCTTGAAGTATTATTGTTTTTATGTCAATATTAAACTTTTGTTTTTGAATCATATGGATCTGAACATTCATTCCACAATAAAGAGAATTACATGGATAAATATGTTAGGTAGAATTCCACATCAAAAATTCTATTTTTATCATTTACCTACTCGAGGACGAGCAAGAATTAAGTTTGGGGATGCTCGATACGTCTCCAACGTATCTATAATTTTTGATTGTTCCATGCTATTATATTATCTGTTCTCGATGTTTTATATGCATTAATATGCTATTTTATATGATTTTTGGGACTAACCTATTAACCTAGAGCCTAGTGCCAGTTTCTGTTTTTTCCTTGTTTTAGAGTTTCGCAGAAAAGGAATACCAAACGGATTCCAAACGGAATAAACTTTCGCGATGATTTTTCTTGGACCAGAAGACACCCAGGAGACTTGGAGTGCAAGTCATAAGAGGCACGAGGCGGTCACATGGGTGGAGGGCGCACCCCCGACCTTGTGGGCCCCTCGGTGACCCCCTGACCTAGATCTTCCCCCTATGTATTCTCAAATACCCCCAAAAATTCCCGGGGATCCACTAAACCACTTTTCCACCGCTACAACCTTTTGTACCCATGAGATCCCATCTAGGGGCATTTTCCTGCATCCCGCCGGAGGGGTATTCGATCACGGAGGGCTTCTACATCAATACTATTGCCTCTCCAATGAGGCGTGGATAGTTTACCATAGACATACGGGTCCATAACTAGTAGCTAGATGGCTTCTTCTCTCTTTTTGATTCTCAATACAAAGTTCTCATTGATGTTCTTGGAGATATATTCAATGTAATACTCTTTTGTGGTGTGTTTGCCAAGATCCGGTGAACTATAGATTTATGATCAACTTATCTATGAATATTATTTGAATCATCTCTGAATTCTTATATGCATGATTTCATATCTTTGCAAGTCTCTTCGAACTATCGATTTGGTTTGGCCAACTAGATTGGTTTTTCTTGCAATGGGAGAAGTGCTTAGCTTTGGGTTTAATCTTGCAGTGCTCGATCCTAGTGACAGAAGGGGAACCGACACGTATTGTATTGTTGCCATCGAGGATAAAAAGATGAGATTTTTATCATAATGCTTGAGTTAATTCCTCTACATCATGTCATATTGCCTAATTTGTTACTCTGTTCTTATGAACTTAATATTCTAGATGCATGCTGGATAGCGGTTGATGTGTGGAGTAATAGTAATAGATGCAGAATCGTTTCGGTCTACTTGATAAGGACGTGGTTCCTATATTCATGATCATTTCCTTAGATATCGTCATAACTTTGCACTTTTCTATCAATTGCTCGGCAGTAATTTGTTCACCCGCCGTAATAATTCCTATCTTGAGAGAAGCCTCTAGTGAAATCCATGGCCCCGGGGCCTATTTTCCATCATATAATCTTCTATTTTCCATCATACAAGTTTCCGATCTACAATTTTAGTTTCTTATTTATTTTCTTTGCAATCTTTTACTTTCCGTTCCATAAACAAAAATACCAAAAATATTACTTTACCCTTTATCCATCTATATCAGACCTCACTTTGCAAATTTATACGTCTCCAACGTATCCATAATTTTTGATTGTTCCATGCTATTATATTATCTGTTTTGGATGTTTAATGGGCTTTATTATATGGTTTTATATTATTTATGGGACTAACCTATTAACCGGAGGCCTAGTCCAAATTGTTGTTGTTTTTTTGCCTATTTCAGTGTTTCGCAGAAAAGGAATATCAAACGGAGTCCAAACGGAATGAAACCTTTGGGAGAGTGATTTTTGGAACAAACATGATCCAGAGGACTTGGAGTGGACATCAAGAAAGAAGCGAGGAGGCCACGAGGCAGGGAGGCGCTCCTGCCCCCCTGGGCGCGCCCCCACCCTCGTGGCCCCTTGCAACTCCACCGACCTACTTCTTCCTCCTATATATATACCCATATACTCCAAAAACATCCAGGAGCACCATAGATCGGGAGTTCCGCCGCCGCAAGCCTCTGTAGCCACCAAAAACCAATCGAGACCCTGTTTCGGCACCCTGTCAGAGGGGGGACCCATCAACGGTGGCCATCTTCATCATCCTGGCGCTCTCCATGACGAGGAGGGAGTAGTTCACCCTCGGGGATGAGGGTATGTACCATTAGCTATGTGTTTGATCTCTCTCTCTCTCTCTCTCTCTCTCTCTCTCTCGTGTTCTTCATTTGGCACGATCTTGATGTATTGCGAGCTTTGCTAATATAGTTGGATCTTATGATGTTTCTCCCCCTCTACTCTCTTGTAATGGATTGAGTTTTACCTTTGAAGTTATATTTTCGGATTGAGTCTTTAAGGATTTGAGAATACTTGATCTATGTCTTGCATGTGCTTATCTGTGGTGACAATGGGATATTCACGTGATCTACTTGATGTATGTTTTGGTGATCAACTTGCGGGTTTAGTGACCTTGTGAACTTATGCATAGGGGTTGGCACACGTTTTCGTCTTGACTCTCCAGTAGAAACTTTGGGGCACTCTTTGAAGTTCTATGTGTTGGTTGAATAGATGAATCTGTGATTGTGTGATGCATATCATATAATCATACCCACGGATACTTGAGGTGACATTGGAGTATCTAGGTAACATTAGGGTTTTGGTTGATTTGTGTCTTAAGGTGTTATTCTAGTACGAACTCTAGGATAGATCGAATGGAAAGAATAGCTTCGTGTTATTTTACTACAAACTCTTGAATAGATCTATCAGAAAGAATAACTTTGAGGTGGTTTCGTACCCTACAATAATCTCTTCATTTGTTATCCGCTATTAGTGACTTTGGAGTGACTCTTTGTTGCATGTTGAGGGATAGTTGTATGATCCAATTATGTTATTATTGTTGAGAGAACTTGCACTAGTGAAAGTATGAACCATAGGCCTTATTTCCTAGCATTGCAATATCGTTTGTGTTCACTTTTATCATTAGTTACCTTGCTGTTTTTATATTTTCAGATTACAAAAACCTATATCTACCATCCATATTGCACTTGTATCACCATCTCTTCGCCGAACTAGTGCACCTATACAATTTACCATTGTATTGGGTGTGTTGGGGACACAAGAGACTCTTTGTTATTTGGTTGGAGGGTTATTTGAGAGAGACCATCTTCATCGTACACCTCCCACGGATTAATAAACCTTCGGTCATCCACTTGAAGGAAATTTGCTACTGTCCTACAAACCTCTACACTTGGAAGCCCAACAACATCTACAAGGAGAAGGTTGCGTATTAGACATCACAAATAACAGTGAAGGGATTGGCAACCCCTTTATCGTGTTGGGTGCAAGTTGGTGTTTGTTTGTGCAGGTATTCGTTGGCTTGTCACATTGTCTCCTATTGGATTGATACCTTCGTTCTCAAAAGCTAAGGGAAATACTTACTCTACTTTGCTGCATCACCCTTTCCTCTTCAAGCTAAGGGAAATACTTACTCTACTTTGTTTGTGCAGGTATTCGCTGGCTTGTCACATTGTCTCCTACTGGATTGATACCTTCGTTCTCAAAAGCTAAGGGAAATACTTACTCTACTTTGCTGCATCACCCTTTCCTCTTCAAGCGCAAGCTCAACAGGTAGCAGTGTAGTTACAGTTTTCCTGCCTAGAGCGGTTGTACTGTTTTAGTGTTTTTTGCAGCATAACGGGCAGATCTACGGTGGCCCATAAAAGGGGTCTTCTTCCCCATTGCTCCCAATGACTCTGGGCAAGCTTTCTCCTCCATTGTTGACCTTCAAATGCTTACACTCCCCTCCGTTCCTCCAATGAATCTTCCATATTTTTTAGGGAAACAGAGTGGAGATCTAGATCTACTTTTCCACCACTCCATCTCTCCTCTAAGTGAGGGGAACCTAGTGGATCTAGATCTTGGAGTTCTTTTGTGTTCTTGTTCTTCCTCTCATATTCCTCCATAGCTTTTGTTGCTTTGGTGGGATTTGAGAGTGAGGGACTTGAGCACTTCATGCATTGTTACCATTGCATTAGTTTCATCAGTTTGAGTTCTCCTCGGTGATACATGGGAGTAAAAGTTGAGAATCTTATTACTCTTGGATGTTTGGGCACCCTAGACGGTTGGTGGTGTTGCAGAGCTCAATCATTGTGGTGTAAAACTCCAAGCAAGCATCAGGGACTCTAATTAAGTTGTGGAGATTGACTCGAGCAACTTGTACGGGTTCGATGACCGCCCCAAGGGTTGCCAATTGTACAGGTTTGGTGACCGCCCCCAAGGGTTGCCATTTGTACGAGTGAGGTGACCGCCCTCAAGGGTCCCTTAGTGGCATCACATCATCTTGCATTATGCGAGGGCGTGAGGAGATTACGATTTCCCTAGTGGCATTTTTGGGGAGAATTGTGATTCCACACCGCTCTAAACGGAGATTAGCTTCCGCAAGGGTGTGAACTTCGGGATACATCATAGTCTCCTTGTGCCTCGGTTATCTCTTACCCAAGCCCCTTTACTTATGCATTTTACCTTGTGATGGCCATAATAATTCATGTTATATATATTGTTATCACTTAGTAGTTTATCTTGCTTAGCATAAGTTGTTGGGGCACATAGGTTAGCCTAGTTGATTTAGGTTTTGTACTTGACAAATTAAACGAGAGTTTTATTCCACATTTGTCCAAGCCTAAACCATAATTATTTTAAAGCGCTTATTCACCCCCCTCTAGGCGACAATCACGTCCTTTCACCCACAAACATACAACACAAAGTAAAAGTGTGGGAACAGATTAACTACAAGTGAGTCGATGACACATATTTTATCCCCAAGTTCGCACTTCCTTTGGGAAGTGCTAATCTCTATTGGAGTGGTGCCGGATCCAAGTCACCTCCCACGGAAGGCTCACCATATTCTCCTCGAGTCACTCATACGTCTCCAACGTATCTATAATTTTATATTGTTCCATGCTATTATAGTATCAATCTTGGATGTTTATATACACTTACAAGCAATTATACATCATTTTTTGGGACTAACCTATTAACTTAGTGCCCAATGCTAGTAGTTATTTTTTGCCTGTTTTTGGTTTTTTGGAATACCAGTACCAAACGAAGTCCAAATGCCACAAAACTTTTTGGAGATTATTTCTGGATATCAGAGACCCTGGAAGCTTTGGGAGGGGATGAGAGGATGGAGCAGTGGGCCCACATAGCTCCTTTTTACATAAATCCACCTCTCTAAAATCTCTAGAATTGGGAAATCAATAGAGGAGTCCATGAAAAAAAATCCGCCGCCGCAAGTTCCTGTTCTCGAGAGATCCCATCTGGAGGCCTCCGCCGGCACTCCACCAAAGGGGGTATCAAGAGGGGGTGTACATTATCCTTGCCGCCCTTCCGATGATGTGTGAGTAGTTTACCACAGACCTACGGATCCATAGTTAGTAGCTAGATGGCTTCTTCTCTCTATTTGATCTTCAATACAATGTTCTCCTTGATGTTCTTGGAGTTCTATCCGATGTAATCACTTTTTGTGGTGTGTTTGTTGGGATGCGAGGAATTGTGAGATTATGATCAGATCTATCCATGAATATTATTTGAGTTTTCTCTGAACTCTTTTATGCAAGATTACTATCGCTTCGTATTTTTGTCCGATGTATTGATTTGGTTTGGCCAACTAGATTGATTTATCTTCCAATGGGAGAGGTGCTTTGTAATGGGTTCGATCTTGTGGTGCTTAATCCCAGTGACAGAAGGGGACATGACATGTATGTATTCATGCTATTAAGGGTAAAAAGATGGGGTTTATTCATACATGAGTTTATCTTGTCTACATCATGTCATCTTGCTTAAGGCGTTACTCTGTTCTTTATGAACTTAATACTCTACATGCATGCTGGATAGCGGTCAATGTGTGGAGTAATAGTAGTAGATGCAGGCAGGAGTCGGTCTACTTGTCTCGAACGTGATGCCTATTTATGATCATTGCCTTGGATATCATCATAATTATTTGCTTTTCTATAAATTGCCCAATAGTAATTTGTTTACCCACCGTATGCTATTTTCAAGAGAAAAGCGTCTAGTGAAAACTATGACCCTTGGGTCTATCTTTTATCATATATTAAAACCCAAAATACCATGCTGCGTTTTTACTTTTTTTATTTTATTTTGCATTTTTTTCTGATCTATCTATCAAACACCATACAATATTTGTCGAGGGATTGACAACCACTTGTTCGCGTTGGGTTGCAAGGATTTGTTGTTTGTGTGCAGCTGCTGCTAACGAGGTGTTGGTTGGTTCTCCTACTGGATTGATAATCTTGGTTCTTAACTAAGGTAAATACTTATCTCTACTTTACTGCATCATCCTCTCCTCTTCGGGGAAATCCCAACGCAGTTCACAAGTAGGAACCTCTAACCCTCTAGGAGCCCAAGCTCCAAGAGTAACAAGTTGGTGAAGATAAATGAGTTGGGGGAACACAAATCGGTTTGGAAGGAATGTGGATCGAGTAAATCTCCTCCAATCCCCAAAGAATTAGAGTATTGGGTGGATGTGTACGTAGATCTCAAGCTTTAGGGTTTGACATTAAAGAGAGATTGAAGAAGATTAGAATTCAAGGCAGGAGAAGGATGGGTCTTTATACCCACCGAGAGGCAACTGACTGTTGCCCAGCCGACACCTCCGGGCACTCAGACCAACTAGAGATGGTGTACGTATGCGCATGCTCCAAGGGGACCAAATGCCCTGGGCACCAGGACAAAACAGATGTTGAGGACCATGGAGCACCGAGCTTCCAAGGGTCCAAGACCCCGGGCACCCAGACCAAGCAGAGACAGTGCAGGTATGCACTGGCACCCTGTTGCCAAATTCCCCAGGCGCCCGAACACAATAGTCGCTAAGCACCAGGGAGCACCGAGCTAGTGGGGGCCCAGGACCCCGGGCACCCAGACCAAGCATAGATAGTGTTGGTATGCGCGGGCACACGGGGCCAAATGGCCGAGGCACCGATACACAAGAGGCACTAAGCACCAGGGATCATCAGGCTTCCAAGGGTACAAGACCCCGAGAAGTTGGACTAACCCGAGAGTTGGTCACCACTCCATGCACCGAGGGGTCCATGAAGCCCGGGCACCCGAACATTTGGATGAGGTCACTTTTCTTTTGAAAGTCTTTGCTGAAATGAAGGAATAATTTGGGGATGCAGTGTATATGGAAATGGCTTGAGTTCCCAAACTCCCTAATCTCAGCAACCCCTCTCATAGTATGATTTCCTCTATGACTGAAAATCAACTGAAAAACTTTTCGAGCCATCAAAGAACACCGTCTTTTGCCCCTCTTAAATAAGGGGCCACCGGAGTCCGTACACAAATACGAGATACCAATGTTCTGGGATAAACTTGATGAAAGGACATGCGGTGCCCCCATGTGTGGTTTTGGTAATTGATGACATTCTCTATGGACTAATGGTTGCATTGAGTTATATTTGAAGGATTTGTCCATAGGCATTTCTTGAAGTCCATGTGTTGGTTTCAACGAGCTTATGCGTTGACCAAGGTGCTATTAAGGAATTATCCAAAAATTGGTCATGTGAGAATTGAGATTATTGCAAGCATGTCTCGAAGAAGAAGATTGTGTGATCATTCATGCTTACCTTCAAGGCATCATCCAAATTAAGAGAGTTGGAAAGGTTCGAGGTTGATCAAGACTAAGTCAAGAGTGAATCAATTTGATCAACTCACAAAGCGTAGAAGATGTACCGAGAGGGATCAAGTGATCCCATGGTATGGTAAGAGTTTTCCATTACGCTTTGTGTACTAACCTATGATCTATGTGTGAGTTCTATGTGGGGTTAGGTTTGTTTCCATGGGTTTGCATCAAGAGGAAGATCTCATACAACCCATGGAGGATGACATCAAGTGTTGATCGTCATCAAGTTTGCGGTGTGCAAGTTCAAGTGGAGCATCACAAAGAGATCATCCTTTAAGCTTGTCGTCCATTGTGATGTCAATGGACTTGTGAAGATGTGCCAAAGAGGGCTCACCCATAGTGGAGCATGGGGAAGCAATCAACTAGTCTTCATCGAGCGAACACAATCAAGAAAGATGGTCCAACTTGAGGGAGTCAAGATCGTCATCATCTAGCTCAAGTGGATTTCGTGCAAGGCAAAGGTTTGCCCTTGATAGGTTTTCTATTTTACCGGTCTAATGCTGATAGTTTGGACACCGGGTTATAGGATCGATAGTCGTACTATCAAGGGGAGCTCTCAAGTGAGTAGCTTGATCGTATCGTTCATCGAGAGCTCAAACCATTGCATCCTTGCATCATCTTTCTTTGTATTTTCCTTTGAGGTTTTAGAGCTTGTGGTTATCTTCGTGACAAGCTCTAGTACATCGAAAATGAATTTCATATGCTTCTTCTATTGCGTTTTCAGTGTTGGAGGTTTTACCGGTCTTATTCGAGGAAGGGTTCTCACCATTTTCTTATGGGTCTTTTATCATTTACTTCTTATTGTTATTTCTACCAAGATTATGTTAGCCCTTGTCACTAGCTTTCCAACAAACTTGGTTTCATTGATTTCGGAGTCCATTTGCAGAAGTTGTGTCAGTTTTGGTGTCCTTAAAAAGGCTGCAGCGGTACTACCGCTCACGGGAGCAGTACTACCGCTTGGAGGGGACGTAATTTTTTACTACCGCTCTTGGGAGCGGTACTACCGCGGCTACATCCGTGGCTACTTCCGCTTCGAACCAATAACGCGTCTTAAGTCCAGCGGTGGTATCACAGATGTAATTTTTTAGTACCGCTCGCAACCAGTAGTATCGCTACCCTTAGTGGTAGTACCGCTACCCCTAGCGGTAGTACCGTGAGGACGAGCGGTAGTACCGCTCTGGCGGTTCTACCGGCCTTTTGCCTCCTCGTTGTTGTTTTTCAATGGGCTTTCATCGCCCTAGCGGTAGTACCGCTCCCATGAGCGGTAGTACCGCTCTGTGCGGGCTATGAGCATAATAGTTGGATTTTTTCCCACCTATAAAAGGGGGTCTTCTTCCCCAATGAACCTTATCTCTTAAGCTCGTGTTCTTCCCCGATTGTTGACCTTCTTCGAGCTTGCTATCTCTCAATCCCTCCATGGATTCTTGCTAGTTTTTTTTGGGGGGGGGAGAGGAGATCTAGATCTACGTTTCCACCAATCACTTTCTCCTCTAAGTGAGGGGAACCCCTTGGATCCAGATCTTGGAGTTCTTCGTGTTCTCTTCTTTGTTATTCCTCTCATTTTCTTCCGTAGTATTAGTTGCTTTGGTTGGATTTGGGAGAGAAGGACTTGGGCACTCCATGTGCCCTTGCCATTGCATTTGGTGCATCGTTTTGAGTTCTCCATGGTGATACGTGGAAGTTACAAGTTGAGAAGCTTATTACTCATGGGTGCTTGGTACCCTTGAGCTTGTTTCTCTTGGGTTCTTGGGCGCCCTAGACGGTTGATGGTGTTTGGAGCTCAATCATTGTGGTGTAAAACTCCGGGCAAGCGTCGGGGTCTCCAATTAGGTTGTGGAGATCGCCCTGAGCAATTTGACGGGTATTGATGACCGCCCCAAGGGTTGCCAAAGTGTACGGGTTCGGTGACCGCCCCCAAGGGTTGCCATTTGTACGGGTTCGGTGACCGCCCTCAAGGGTCCTTTGTGGAATCACGACATCTTGTATTGTGCGAGGGCGTGAGGAGATTACGGTGGCCCTAGTGGCTTTTGGGGAGAATTGTGCCTCCACACCGCTCCAAACGGAGATTAGCATCCGCAAGGGTGTGAACTTCAGGATACATCGTCGTCTCCGCGTGCCTCGGTTATTTCTTACCCGAGCCCTTTACTTATGCACTTTACTTTGTGATAGCCATATTGTTTCTAGTCATATATCTTGCTATCACCTAGTTGTTTATCTTGTTTAGCATAAGTTGTCGGTGCACATAGGTGAGCCTAACTGCTGTAGGTTTTGTGGACAAATTAACTGCTAGGTGTATTTCGCATTTGTTCAAGCCTAAACCGTAATTATTTTAAATCGCTTCACCCCCTCTAGGCGACATCCACGGTCTTTCACTTGACAACCGACATTAGATCTCGTTAACCCTATTATAATCAAGACAAAAATCGTAACTGGGTGACAAACTGATAATGACTTTCACACCATACCAATGGCAAACGTAGAGATGACGAAGTGTAACATGTAAAGCTGGGGCATGAAAATAAATACTCCCTCTATAAACAAATATTCCCTCCATCCAAAAAAATAATGCTAAATATATTCATTTGAGCGACAACTAATTTTGAACAAAGGGAGTTTAAGACATCTTATATTTGTTTAGAGAGATTTTTCTCGAAAAAAGAGAAAGCAGTCTTAGGGCATCTCCAACGGTGACCCGCAAATTTGCTCCGACATCCTTCTGTCGACAGGAGGACCAATCCGCGGACACGAATGCGGGAGACGGCCATCCAACGCTGCCCGCATACATTTCAAGTCGTGTTTCAACTATCCGGATGAAATTCATGAAAACACGGCGGATTTCATCAAAGTTCCGGTAGGAAATAGCACAAATGATTCATACATAGCGTGCAAATAAGTCCAGTACAACACTAGTTCAAATTCAACGAGATTAACCGGGTGTTCAACAAGTTTTTGTTGAACGAATCATGTCGCCCCACACATACTGCCCCTTTAGCTTCATCGAACAATGTATGAGAGTTTAAGACACCTCCCGATCCGCTGACTCGAAGCTCGTCCCATAAGGCCTCGAGGAGGAGATGGCCGTCCGCCTTGGGCTCCGCCGCTCTCAGGAGGAGTCCGCCCGACAGCGGCGCTCAGACTCCATCCGGCGGGAATCCATCGTGTCTCCCAAATGTCGCATGGATCCGACCCGAGGGTAGGTTTGGCTGCCTCACTGATGGCGGTGTGGTCCATTTGGTGTCCGAACAACGTGGCAAAATGCGCAACCCCTCCGTTGACGCGTGGATTCGGGCCACTACACTTCGGACGCAAACATTACGCGATGTGCGCGGCGTGTAAGGCAGCGTGCGCGAAAGGCCATGGCGGATTTTGGCGAGGCAAAGTTGCACTCTCTGGCGCCGCGTATGGTGCCAAACAAATCCTTGCCGCTGCAACCGCTTCATGGTGGACGTGGGCGGCTCCAAGCACGACAGGTTCATCATCAACCTCACATCCACCGGCGACGTGCAGGCATGGCCTCTCACAAGCAAGAGTGGGGCAATGAGAGATGGCAGCACCTCGAGTACCATGAGCAGGTGCGTGTCACATGTCATACTCTAGCTCGCCGGCGACTAGATAAACATTTGGACAGACGCAGCCAACCGTCGGACATGGGCATGACGGAGGTGGACTGGCCCCGCTTTACTGACCGGCGCGCTCATTGTCCTCAGCACAGCCGGGAATGAACTAGCCGTGCAGGTGATGATCGACCCACGAGACCATGGGGCCGGCCGCGTCAGATCGGATCAACTCGATACCTACCATACGGCTGTGCGCGGACCGGCGTTACGCAGCAAACGTGCATACTACGCTACCGGTAACTTCGCCATTGGAGGCACTGGACAGAGCTGTCCAGTGGAGGCTGCAACCGCGAAGCTGCGCACGGTAACTTCGCCATTACTCTACTGCGTACGTACAAGAGCAGCTGACGCCCGGGCCCCGGTGATGGGCGAGGCGCACTCGGGGAAGGCCTCACCTCCCCGGGCCCCGGCTGTGGAGACCCTAGCTTCCCAGGCTCTCGTAAAAGGCGCACCCTTGCCGCTGACATATGGTCCGTGTCGGGTGTGGGACCCGAACTCCGTGTGTGCGAGGTGAAGTTCGTTCGTTGGCGAGCGCGAAATGCGCACGAGGAGGGGTCGGCGTCAATGCACGGAAAGCGAGCGTGCGCGGACAGTGCGCGCAGGTGGCTACTGCTCGCCGCGGCGCAACAACACGCGCTCGTGCCGCTGGCGTCGAGTTGTTTTTACCGCCTGTCAGGATCTGTCACCGGTTTTTTTTATATATAAAAAGATCGTTGTTGTTTCTTACTTAAGCGAACCCATGGACGCTCACGGTGGCTGGGTTAAGTAGGATGGACTCTGACCCGGTGGACGTTCACGGTGGCTCCCGTTTCGCTGACCAAACCGGACCAAACCCGACGGCTTTAAACAAGTGCTAGTATGTACAATCGTACTACAAGCTAGTGCTCACTTGCCGTGGCTGGTTTGTTTTCCTACCCAGATCGTCGTCCAGCGGCTCCTGCACCTGGCTTCGATCAAGGGAAGCGCATGCACGTTCCAGCTGGGAACTTCAGTGCGTACTGCACGGCCAGCTGCAGGGGAACTGGAACGCTCCCACACCACACTACCACTTGCCGTAGTTGGCCCGCCGCACGTTCCATCTGGGGCTGGCCATACTTTAGGCTAACTCCAACGGGTGAACCCATTTTGTCCCGCGGCGCTCGTTTGTGTTGAAATGGACAGAAAACACGGTTCAATGTGTACGCGCAAACGGACGGTCATTCTTTTTTGTCCGTCCACTACCCATTTCCGCTTAAATCTGGTTCGCGTTTGCGCTGAAACGGACAAGACGTGGACGGGCGGGATGCGTGTCCTTGACCTTTCCGAGCCCGCCCGTCAGGGGCACAAGCGTTCCCATTTCCCCCTTCCTCTCAAAAACCCTCGCGCCCCCTCCCACGCCCTCCATGGCCATCGCCCTGTAGCATCCCGTCGTCGCCATCCCGGCCGCCACCTTTGCGTGTCCCACGGCAAAGAAGAAGAAGAAGAAACCGAAGGAGGAGCTCCCGCTGGCGGAGCTTGAACAACTCGCCCGAGAATCGGCCAAGAGGAAAGGCCGGAGGATGGCTACTACGGAGAGGAAAGCTGCGGGCCAAGCCGCGCCGCTGAGGACAACGAGGCCCTCGTCGCCAAGGCCGCGCAGGCGGCGAAGACTCACGCCCTCCTCATGCTAGGGTTTAGCTAACCCGTGCCGGCCATTCTTTCCGTTGCCGCCATGGCCGCGGCGAGCACATGCTCGTCGTCCATTCACCCGAAGCACTAGTCGCTGAGCTCCTCCGCAACACCACAAACATGTGACCTTCATCCGGCGCACGAGCATGCTGCGGCCCACTTCTCCATGTCGTCGGACGACATTGTCATCGCGTCGGCCACCCTTGCCCCCGTGGACGTCATCTACGAGGGTCGTGCCGAAACCTTCCACCCCGAGGGCCATGGCCAAGGCTTCAATCCCGACGAGACCCAAAGCTAAAACGGTCGCGGCCAAGATGGTGTTGAACACTTTGGTGGCCACAAAGAAGAAGAGGCCGACGACCATGGCAACTCATGGCATGAAGACATCTATTGCGAAGACAAAGAAGAGGGCGTAGACATTGAGGAGGATCCACTGTTTATCAGTGAGCTCACCCAAAGAGCCAATGCACGAAAGAGGAAGCAAAGCATTCACGGGATCATACACCAAAGATGAGGACAAGTTGATTTGCGAGAGTTGGAAGGAAATAGGGAAAGATCCCGAGATCTGCTCCGAGCAAAATAGGTGTCTTTTTTGGGGGAGAGTTCATGCGACCTTTCATCAACGTAGGAAGTTTTAGGCCTACAAGTTTGCGAGCACCCGTGGCATCAACTCAATCCAAAAGACACGGGGTTTATCCAACAAGAATGCAACAAGTTTTGCGTCGTGCTTGAGAGCGTTGAAACCTGTCCCATGAGTGGCCTAGGCGTGGGCGACTTGGTATGAACTTCTTCTCTTTGTTTCTATGCCATCTTAATGTTGTTGTCTTTTGTGTCCTTCGCTATTACATTGTGGCCTGATTGTGTAGGCATTCCAAGCTTTGGAAGCCTTCAAGACCCAACATACGAACAAGCCATTCAACATCTCCCATTGTTGGGTGCTTATCAAAGATTGCCCACAGTTTAAAGATCAATATGCTGCTCTGAAGAAGCATGGAGGGCCGACGACCGTTGCTGAGCATGAAGATGGATTAAAGAGGCCCTCGAGTAAGACCAACTCGAAGGTGGACGAGAAGCATGATGCGGCATCTTTCGCCTTACAACAAATTTTGCAAGGCATGATTGTCGGTGTCAAAACCGGCAGATCTCAGGTAGGGGGTACCGAACTGTGCGTCTAAGGCTAATGGTAACAGGAGGCGGGGGACACGATGTTTACCCAGGTTCAGGCCCTCTCGATGGAGGTAATACCCTACTTCCTGCTTGATTGATCTTGATGATATGAGTATTACAAGAGTTGATCTACCACGAGGTCGTAGAGGCTAAACCCTAGAAGCTAGCCTATGATTATGATTGTTGTTGTCCTACGGACTAAACCCTCCGGTTTATATAGACACCTGAGGGGGCTAGGGTTACACAAAGTCGGTTACAGAGAAGGAGATCTACATATCTGAATTGCCAGGCTTGCCTTCCACGCAAAGGAGAGTCCCATCCGGACACGGGACGAAGTCTTCAATCTTGTATCTTCATAGTCCAACAGTCCGGCCAAAGTATATAGTCCCGCTGTCCGAGGACCCCTTAATCCCGGACTCCCTCAGTAGTCCCTAAACCAGGCTTCAATGACGATGAGTCCGGCGCGCAGATTGTCTTCGGCATTGCAAGGAGGGTTCTTCTCCAAATTCTCCAGAGTACATGTTGTAACGAGTAATGTCCGGATTCCCATCAATGTTGCACTCCTCAGCTTCTATGCTGTAATAATGGCTATCTCCACGTGTCGAGCGAATGCGAGAAGTCAGGGCATTTTTACATTTGCCACCATGACCATGTAAGCAAATCGTCTATTTAAAGAGACGGGGATCCTCAGATCCAAATCACACCATCCTCCCCCAGCGAGCATCCACCAGAGCGTGCCCGGAAGAAACCATTCCATCATGGCCGGCCGTCACAGCTCCTCCTCTCGCTCGTGTAGCACAAAGCCAGGCGATTGGGAGAAGTGTTATGTTCCTCACAGCCGATTGGTAGAGTTGCAGACCTAGGGGTTTCTCCCGCCTGCATACATGGTCCCCGCCCGAGCCGGACTAGCCACCTACAATGGCGGGGAGCAAGCGGAGAGTTTTCCCAACCCGTCCAAGGGGGAGCGGGTATGCCTTGTCCCTTTCTTGCTGAGGGGACTTGGATTTCCAATCCATCCGTTCCTCCGCGGGCTCCTGGAGTTCTATTGCCTCGAGCTGCATAACTTCACCCCTGCCTCCATTTTACATATCGCCGGCTACGTCGCCTTTTGTGAGCTGTTTCTGGGCTGCGAAGCTCATTTTGAGCTATGGAAGAGGCTATTCTGCCTCGTACCCCGTACTCAGGAGGGGCCAATATATCAAGTGGGCGGAGCCGAAATATGGCGCATTGCCGGGACCGGATACCTGTCCGGTACTCCGAAGAAGACATCTAAAGACTGGCCTTCGGAGTGGTTTCATATGGAGGACGTCCCCCTTCCGGACCCTATTCGGATGGGCCTTCCTGAGTTTGCAAATGCCCCGTTGAAGAAACGCCACAGCTGGCGCCCCCGGAGCCCCCAGGAGGAAGATAACAGAGAGGTCCTTTTCCTGATGGACAGGATAAAAACGCTGGCCAGATCAGGACTGACAATAATTGAGGTTATGTCAATATGTATAATGCGGGGGTACAGCCACTTCAGTATCGGAGGAAACCCATGTGGCACTTCAATGGAGAAGACGACGCCACCCGCTGCGGCCGTAAAGGTCCGGACTCCGCCGCCGCTCTGGCGAAAATATTGTCCGACTTGTTTAAAGGAGAAGAAGAGGAGTTCATCTGTATTAAGCCACGGGATGGATTCTCCATGTACAACCCCCCAAGCTGGGTGAGATGCTACCTTTTATTCCAGTCTTTTCCCGTATTCCTCATCACAAATATTTACCTTGCCAATTCCTAGCAAGAACTGCGAAAAGCTATGAGGGAGGTCCACAGCCCGTCTCCACAGCCAGAGGACCCTGACCGGGCCCTCGACCCCGGACTTGAAGATGATCCGGACATATTTGTGAAGCTCGTCGACAGGACATTTTATCAGTTAAGTTGTGATGGTGCCTTGGTGGCCATCATAGCTGATTATCCTGGCCTACTCCCTGCATCACATGTAAGTAAAACCGGAGTCCCAATTTACAAGAGGGATACTGAGGGAGTCCTGGACTAGGGGGTGTCCGGATAGCCAAACTATCATCATCGACCGGACTCCAAGACTATGAAGATACAAGATTGAAGACTTCGTCCCGTGTCCGGATGGGACTTTCCTTGGCGTGGAAGGCAAGCTTGGCGATATAGATATGTAGATCTCCTACCATTGTAACCGACTCTGTGTAACCCTAGCCCTCTCTGGTGTCTATATAAACCGGATGGTTTTAGTCCATAGGAAAAACAACAATCATACCATAGGCTAGCTTCTAGGGTTTAGCCTCCTTGATCTCGTGGTAGATCTACTCTTGTAATACCCAAATGATCAATATCAATCAAGCAGGACGTAGGGTTTTACCTCCATCAAGAGGGCCCGAACCTGGGTAAAACATCGTGTCCCTTGTCTCTTGTTACCATCCGCCTAGACGCACAGTTCGGGACCCCCTACCCGAGATCCGCCGGTTTTGACACCGACATTGGTGCTTTCATTGAGAGTTCCTCTGTGTCATCACCGATAGGCTCGATGGCTTCTTCAATCATCAACAATGACGCAGTCCAGGGTGAGACTTTTCTCCCCGGATAGATCTTCGTATTCGACGGCTTTGCACTGCGGGCCAATTCGTTTGGCCATCTGGAGCAGATCGAAAGCTACGCCCCTGGCCGTCAGGTCAGATTTGGAAGTTTGAACTTCACGGCTGACATCCATGGAGACTTGATCTTCGATGGATTCGAGCCACAGCCGAGCGCGACGCACTGTCATGATGGGCATGATTTAGCTCTGCAGTCGGACAGTGCCCGGGAGGCCGCACACGAGCCCGCTCCGACCCTCAATTCGGAGCCGGCTGCGCAGATCGTGGACGGGTGGCTAGACACCGCCTCGGGGGCTGCAACCTCTACGGCGATGGAGCCGAATACTGGCCTTGTCCCTTGTGAAGCTCGTGACTCCGAGGTGTCGGACTCCTCGCCGGACTCCGAACCTCCCGCGACCCCTCCAATCGAATCCGATTGGGCGCTGATCATGGAGTTCACCGCTGCGGACATCTTTCAACATGCACGTTTCGGCGACATCTTGAGTTCGCTAAAGTATCTCTCGTTATCAGGAGAGCCCTGGTCGGACTGCGGTCAGGACGGTTGGGATGCGGACGACAAAGAAATTCAAAGCCCACCCACCACCCACTTAGTAGCCACTGTCGACGATCTAACCGACATGCTAGACTTCGACTCCAAAGACATCGACGGTATGGACGACGATGCCGGAGACGACCAGGAACCAGCGCCTACTGGGCACTGGAAAGCCACCTCATCATATGACATATACATGGTGGATATCCCAAAGGATGGGAATGGCGAAGGAATAGCGGAGGATGACCCCTCCAAGAAACAGCCCAAGCGCCGGCATCAGCGGCGCCGCTCTAAATCCCGCCACAGCAAGAATGGAGATTCCGGCACCGGAGATAATAATACCCCAGACAGTGTCGAAGACAACCCCCTCCAGCAAGATTCAGCACAGGAGGACGGAGAAGCCATCCCTCATGAGAGAGCGGCAGACAAAGAGGTAGAGGATGATAATTACATGCCTCCCTCCGGAGACGAGGCAAGCCTCGACGACGACGAATTTGTCGTGCCTGAGGATCCCGTCGAACAAGAGCGTTTTAAACGCAGGCTTATGGCCACGGCAAACAGCCTCAAGAAAAAGCAGCAACAGCTTAGAGCTGATCAAGATCTGCTAGCCGACAGATGGACTGAAGTCCTTGCGGCCGAAGAGCATGAGCTCGAACGCCCCTCCAAAAGCTACCCCAAACGCAAGCTGCTACCCCGATTAGAGGAGGAGGCATATAAACCTGCATCACCAGCGCACAATACGGCTGACCGACCACCCCGTGGCCGCGACAGAGAGGCCTCTAGGCCCTCCACTAGAACCGTACCCCGACATCGCTCGAAAAGCACAAGGCCACAGGGGAACGCTCTGGACTTGCGAGATATATTGGAGGATAAGGCAAGACAATCAAGATCGATCTACGGATCGCGTGGGCGCCCCATGATACGTGACGACAACCATCGCGCCGGACACAGCAAGTCCGGCCGGGCCGAACACAGTAGACAAAGCTCTTTTGAGCTTCGTCGTGATGTAGCCCAATACAGAGGCGCCACACACCTACTATGCTTCACAGATAAAGTAATGGATCATCAAATCCCCGAAGGGTTTAAAGCCGTGAATATTGAATCTTATGATGGCACAACAGACCCCGCGGTTTGGATCGAAGACTATCTACTTCATATCCACATGGCCCGTGGTGATGATCTTCACGCCATCAAATACCTCCCACTCAAGCTTAAAGGACCAGCTCGGCATTGACTTAACAGCTTGCCAGCAGAATCAATTGGGTGTTGGGAGGACCTGGAAGCCGCATTCCTGGATAACTTCCAGGGCACGTATGTGCGACCACCAGACGCTGACGACCTAAGCCATATAATTCAGCAGCCAGACGAATCGGGTAGACAATTCTGGACACGATTCTTAACTAAGAAAAATCAAATCATCGACTGTCCGGATGCGGAGGCCCTCGCGGCCTTCAAACATAACATCCGCGACGAGTGGCTTGCCCGGCACCTGGGATAGGAAAAACCGAAATCCATGGCAGCCCTCACATCACTCATGACCCGCTTCTGCGCAGGAGAGGACAGCTGGCTAGCCCGCAGCAACAACCTCAGCAAAAATTCTGGCAGTTCGGATATCAAGGACCGCAATGGCAGGTCGCGTCGCAACAAGAACAAACACTGCATTAACGGCGACAATAATGAGGAAACGACAGTCAATGCCGGATTCAGAGGCTCCAAACCCGGTCAGCGGAAAAAGCCATTCAAAAGAACTACTCCGGTTCCGTCCAATTTGGACCGAATACTCGATCGCTCGTGCCAGATACACGGCACCCCCGAAAAGCCAGCTAACCACACCAACAGGGACTGTTGGGTATTCAAGCAGGCAGGCAAGCTAATTGCCGAAAATAACGACAAGGGGCTGCATAGCGATGACGAGGAAGAGCCCCGACTGCCGAACAATAGAGGACAGAAGGGTTTCCCCCCACAAGTGCGGACGGTGAACATGATATACGCAACCCACATACCCAAAAGGGAGCGGAAGCGTGCACTCAGGGATGTATACGCGATGGAGCCAGTCGCCCCGAAGTTCAACCCATGGTCCTCCTGCCCGATCACTTTTGATCGAAGGGACCACCCCACCAGCATCCGCCACGGCGGATTCGCCGCATTGGTTTTAGACCCAATCGTCGATGGATTTCACCTCACCAGAGTCCTGATGGACGGCGGCAGCAGCCTGAACCTGCTTTATCAGGATATAGTGCGCAAAATGGGCATAGACCCCTCAAGGATTAAACCCACAAAGACGACCTTTAAAGGCGTCATACCAGGTGTAGAGGCCAATTGTACAGGCTCAGTTACACTGGAAGTGGTCTTCGGATCCCCGGATAACTTCCGAAGCGAGGAGTTAACCTTCGACATAGTTCCGTTCCGCAGCGGCTATCATGCTCTGCTCGAACGTACCGCGTTCGCAAAGTTCAACGCGGTGCCGCACTACCCATACCTCAAGCTCAAGATGCCAGTCCCTCGAGGAGTCATCACGGTCAACGGAAACACTGAACGCTCTCTTCGAACGGAGGAACATACAGCGGCTCTCGCGGCAGAAGTACAGTGCAGCCTCTTAAGGCAATTCTCGAGTCCGGCCGTTAAGCGACCGGACACGGCTAAACGCACCCGGAGTAACCTACAACAAGACCACCTGGCACGTTCCGAGCACGCGTAGCAATGCGGCCCCAACCCCAGCCCCTGCAAAATTGCAAGACTGGTCCTTCGCGTACATCATTACGCTCTGGAGATACCATGGGCATAGGGGGAGGGGCACGACCACGATAGGCCCAGAATGTGGCTTAACCACACCAGGGGCTCTCAATTGTGTCGTTCTTTTTTTTTTCTTTCTTTTTTTTACCCACATGACTCCGTTCATTAGAGGCCCTGTCCGGTAGTAGACCTGCCGGACTCACGATGCAACAGCCAGGGAAGGAGAAAGGCTACGATGAATATCCAGGTGGTCTCCATTACGAGCATTAAATCTATTTTATACACCATTCCGCAGCCTACCCCTGGAGGGGGACATGTTTAATAGTCTCATCCCTTGCTTACCGCACTATTTGTATCGTTCTGCATTCACGGCAGTATTTCTTGAATAAACAATGCAGCACATTTTTGCTTATAATTGCATTTCTTTATTATACATATGTTCATTTATGACATGTTGCATCCGTACACTTTGGTACGGCTAAATACACCAGGGGCTTATGTTTCCCGCATCATGGTGTGATAAGTCCGAACACTTTCACAAGTGCGGCACCCCGAACTTATAGCATTATATGCATCGGCTCCGAATCATGTCTTGGGTCAATAGTTGGGTTTTCCCGGCTCTCATGTTTTGGTACCTTACGTTCCATTGTATCGGCTAAGGTAGCACTGGGAGAACCACTGCGATTGCGCCCCAGTTGAGCTGGGCGAGCGCCTCAGTGGAGAAAGCTAAAACTGACCGTCATGATGAGGCGAGAGCCGGTCGCTGTTCGAGAGGTTTTTTTTCGAGTCCCTAAAGACTTATGCCGCTTAGAGCGAGGAACCGGCTTTGTCCGGCCCAGGCGTGGATAGCGCCCCAAATTCGGCCTTTCGAACACTAGGGGCTTCGCCGAAATTTAAAATTATAGAATTCTATGGCTAAGTGAGAGTGTTCAAGCATTATAAGTCCGGTTGCCTCGTTCGTTGTGTTGAGCACCTCCCTAGATGGACCCAAAAATGGGAACAAGAGTGCTCAAATTTATCCCGAACACCCCAGCACTCGTGGCATGGAGGCTGAAGCCGACGACTTGCCATCTCTCAGATTTGATAAACGGCCCCACAGAAGGTAATATTTTAAATTAACAAGCGTTGCTTAGCGCATATGAACAAAGTTTTCAGCGCACAAGATAACAAAATGCGAGTCTACTCAAATATTACATCTTTGGAGCACTCACCGGCAATAATGCGGGCACCCTTCAGGACACTCTTATAATACATCTCGGGCATGCGATACTCCTTGCCCGGCGGTGGCGCGTCCGTCACAAGCTTCTCAGCATCCATCTTGCCCCATTGCATCTTTGCGCGGGCAAGGGCCCGACGGGCACCTTCAATACAGGCGGAGTGCTTGATGACTTCAACCCATGGACAAGCATCCACCAGCCGTCGCACCAGGCCGAAGTAGCTCCCAGGCATGGCCTCATTGGGCCACAGCCGAACTATGAGGCCCTTCATGGCCTGTTCGGCCACCTTGTGGAGCTCAACCAGCTGCTTCAGCTGGTCGCTAAGGGGCACCGGATGTCCGGCCTCAATGTACTGAGACCAGAAGACCTTCTCCATCGAGCTCCCCTCCTCGGCCCTGTAGAAAGCGGCAGCATCGGACACGTTGCGGGGCAGATCTGCGAACGCTCCTGGAGAGCTCTGAATTCGGGTAAGTAATAGGTAATTCACACTCACATGCTTGCTTTGCATGAAAAATGCCTTACCCGCCGCTATTTTCTTCAACGCCTCGATTTCCTGGAGGGCCTTGTAGGCTTCAGCCTTAGCGGCTTTGGCACTCTCAAGAGTCGATGCAAGCTCGGACTCTCGAGTCTTCGAGTCGCGCTCCAAACTCTCATGTTTTTCCACGAGAGCCTGGAGCTCTTGCTGTACCTCCGCCACCCGCGCCTCCTGCTTCTCTCGCTCGGTGCGCTCCACGGCCGCATTATGTTCGGCTACGGACATCAACTCTTTCAGGGTCTCCACCTCATTCGTGGCCCCTGCAATACCCACGTTATCCTTGTTATTCTTCTTGCAACCAAATCCTTTTCTATAAGGTACAACTTTAATAAGGTGTTACTCACCTTCCTTGTCCTCGAGCTGCTTCTTGGCACGGCTGAGCTCATTCTCGGACCGCTCGAGGCTTTGCTTCAAAGTATTGACCTCCGCAGTCAGTGCGGCAGAGGTCAGCAGCATGGCCTGCAACCCCATATTGACATATTTTTTATGACTCCTGCGTATATCTTTTTAGATCCTCAGTCCGGCTTTTCTTTCCGAACACCGAACCGAGCATCAGGGGCTACTGTCTATGTGGTACTATTTTACATATATCAAAATTCTTACCTCAAAGCTTGTTAGAAGGCTGCTGCAGGCTTCGGTCAGCCCGCTCTTGGCGAGCTGAACCTTCTGAATCACTGCACTCATGACGGTGCGGTGTTCCTCTTCGATGGAAGCGCCGTTGAGCACCTCCAGCAAGCTATCCGGCACCTCCGGTTGTACGGAGGCCGCCGGCGTCATGGTCTTTCCCTTCTTATGAAGGGGCCGCCCGCCGGACTCCGGAACCACTACAGGTTCCGGTGCGGAGTCCGGTTCAAAGTCTGGGAGGTTGCCCTGTGGCACCTCCGGGACCTCCTCCTCCTGGCAGGTCCCTTCCCGGGATCTCACCTCGGCATCGTCCGCATCACAGGGGGTGGAGGCGGTCGGAAGGGAATCCATATCCGACGCACCCAAGGACCCGCTCGACGAAGCGGGAAGATCATCCCTGGGTGGACTGCAGGGTTGTATGCGGCATTAGAAAGACACCATGTGGCGAAAAGAAAAATCATGAAGTTACTCCGGAGTCCGGATACTTACGATCTCGCCAGGGGCTTGGCCCTTGAAGGCCAGTCCTCGTCGTCATCGCCGGTGTTGGCAGAGCAGTCCGGGGGAAGAGTCCTTCCCTTCTTGGACCTTTCAGCCTCCCTCGTTGGGGAGGCCTTCCTTTTCTTCCCTCCCCCCGCTGGGGGAGAGGCCTCTTTCTTCTCCTCCTCGCCTTCGTGGGAGGAGTCCGCCTCGGAGTCATCGGACGATGAGTCCGATGACACCTGAAAACGGGAACTCTTTCGAGTGCCCGTGGCCTTCTTCTTGGCCTTATTCTCCGGCACCACGTGGGGTGCCGGAACTAGCAGCCCCATTAAGTGGGCGTCCGCTGGGTCTTCTGGCAAAGGGGCCGAACAGTTAGTCCGCTCGACTTCTTCAGCCAGTCCTATCAAAGGAGAGGGAGTTTAGATCCCGCATAGAGTCAAACTATGGAAAACAAGTGTCCCGTAAAGGGTAAAATCGCTTACCTCGCTAGCCGGACGCTGCGAGCTGAATCCGCGATATTCGATAGCGGATGCGGGAGCCTCGGCGCCATTAAACAGCACCCTCCAGGCCTCTTCGTGCGTAGTGTCGAAGAGCCTGCTCAAAGTCTGGTGCTGCGCCGAATCAAACTCCCACATATTGAAGTCCCGTTATTGGCACGGGAGAATCCGGCGGATGAGCATGACCTGGACTATGTTGACAAGTTTGAGCTTCTTGTTCACTAGCTTTTGGATGCAGGCTTGGAGTCTGGTCAGCTCCTCTGAATCACCCCATGTCAGGCCACTCTCTTTCCAGGAGGTGAGCCATATGGGGATGCCAGATCTGAATTCGGGGGCCGCTGCCCATTCAGGGTCACGCGGCTCGGTGATGTAGAACCACCCCGATTGCCACCCCTTAATGGTTTCCATGAAGGTGCCCTCGAGCCAAGTAACGTTGGGCATCTTGCCCACCATGGCGCCTCCGCACTCCGCTTGGCTGCCCTTCACAACCTTCGGCTTGACACTGAAGGTCTTGAGCCACAAGCCGAAGTGGGGCTGGATGCAGAGGAAGGCCTCACACACGACGATAAACGCCGAGATGTTGAGGATGAAATTCGGGGCCAGATCATGGAAATCCAGGACGTAGTAGAACATGAGCCCCCGGACAAAGGGATGGAGTGGGAAGCCCAGTCCGCAGAGGAAATGGGAAAGGAATACTACCCTCTCATGGGGCCCGGGGGTGGGGATGAGCTGCCCCTCGTCAGGGAGCCGGTGCGCGATGTCGCTGGACAGATATCCGGTGCTGCGCGGCTTCTTAATGTGCCCCTCCGTAATGGAGGAGGCCATCCACTTGCCTCCCGCTCCGGACATAGTTGGAGAAGGTTGAGGTGAGATGTGCGGACTTGGGCGCTGGAGCTCGAGTTCGCGGAGATGGATAAGCAAAGGAGGAAGAAGGCGTAGGTAAAAGGGTGGATCTTTATCCCCTTATATGGGCGGACGAAACCATGCGTCCCCACCGGCCTGATAAAACTCGCTTATCTCCCAAGCGCCGCAATCAATGGCGCGGTTGGGTTACCCACGTCCGTATTGATGGGAATCCCGGAATAAGGGGAACACGATCTCTGCTTCGACAAGACGTGCCAAGGAAACCGCTTCGCTAAACACGCTGAGGTGGTACAATAAAAACAATTCGAGTAAAGGCTTGGTTGTGGTGTGACGTCACGCCACAAAATACGTCAGCAGATTGAACTTGTGTAAATATTATTCTCTCTACGGTGGTATGTGGAATTTATTTTGCAGAGCCGGACACTATCCTGGTGTTCACAATCTTCTATAAATTATTCAGAGGAGGAACCCGCCTTGCAATGCCGAAGACAATATGTGCGCCGGACTCGTCGTCATTGAAGCCTGGTTCAGGGGCTACTGAGGGAGTCCTGGACTAGGGGGTGTCCGGATAGCCGAACTATCATCATCGACCGAACTCCAATACTATGAAGATACAAGATTGAAGACTTCGTCCCGTGTCCGGATGGGACTTTCCTTGGAGTGGAAGGCAAGCTTGGCGACACGGATATGTAGATCTCCTACCATTGTAACCGACTCTGTGTAACCCTAGCCCTCTCCGGTGTCTATATAAACCGGATAGTTTTAGTCCATAGGAAAAACAACAATCATACCATAGGCTAGCTTCTAGGGTTTAGCCTCCGTGATCTCGTGGTAGATCTACTCTTGTAATACCCACATCATCAATATCAATCAAGCAGGACATAGGGTTTTACCTCCATCAAGAGGGCCCAAACCTGGGTAAAACATCGTGTCCCTTGTCTCCTGTTACCATCCGCCTAGACGCACAGTTCGGGACCCCCTACCCGAGATCTGCCGTTTTTGACACCGACAGATACCCTCTTTGCGCCTTACCCACCGCACCTGTATTGTGTTTTACAGGGAAGGCCATCGGAACGCCGCGCCAAACCCGCGGCGACTCATCAACAAGGAGCACCGAAGTCGGGTCGGCTTAAAAGGAAGGCAGTCAGGACCGAGACGTCGTCGCAGAGGTATGATTAAAAACCTGCTATGCAATTATTATCCTTAAAATATAACAATGTCCATGGTTCCCCAGCAAAAAAAGCGCTCGCCGGACTGTATCTGGAGAGCATGCGGGTCACGCCTCCACCAGCCGGACTCCGAGGCCGGACTCAAGGGCGGAGATTAATGCGGGGACAACGCCAAATGGTCCTCCTATAGAGGATGCAGATAGATTATCCGCTACAAACTCTGAAGGAGAGCGCCATGAATCACAGGCGCCGATGGGCCACACTACGCGACCCTAATTTCTCTGAAGAGGCGTTCAATGCCTTCAACTCAGGGGACGCGTACGTCCGAGCTGCTCAAGATGGCCTCGCCAGAGCTATGGGCCAGTATGTAAAGGATATACAGGTAAGAAAATTTGATATGTATATAAGTAGCCCATGAGACTTGAAACAATTGGCACAACTGATTTAAGGATCAATTATATGCGTAGGTTCTTACAGAGAAGAATACCCAGCTGTCTAAAGAGCTGGAGGAGTGCAAAGCCCAGCTACGGGCCGCAGTCGCCGGAATGGAGGAGTCCAAGAAGGCCTCATCTGGTAATACTTGTCTTGATCAAAAAGAATGTATTGACATATACCAGTTAGTATTCGGCATGCACGCAAATCTAACAATAGATTCTGCAGACAATCCCAGAGGTAATCCGGAGATCGTATCGGAGGATGAACCGCATGCTCAACGACAGCTAAAGGCTGGCGAGCACGTGCTTACAAAAGTTATACGGGAGAAGAATGATCTCCAGGACGTGAAGACCCGGCTGGACGTTGAATTAAAGGATGTTCAGGCCCGGCTTGCTGACTCCGTGAAGGAGAATAGGAGGCTTCAACGCAACATTTTTAGTAAGTGCTCAAACGAACCTTTAGAAAGTTTGGCGAAGAAGCGGGCTAACAAAATTATGTCTATAGGTATGCTGACAGGTCGTCCCGAAGAGGAGATGCCCGGATCTGCAGGCGATCTTCTGCAAGAGCTCTCACAGCTGCACGGACAAATTCGGCAGGTGATGCAGGGTATTGCCCAGGCCTTGTGGCCGTCCGCATCCCTGCTCGAAGGCATGGGAGAGCTTGTGGAGATGCTCAAGGGAGCACGGCGGCGCTTCTGATTATGGAAGATACCGGCCTGCCGACAAGGTGCAAGGGAATCATGGGCCATGGTGAAGACGAGGTACACCAAGGCTGACCCGGACCACATGGCCGAGGTCGGACTTGTAGGGTCATATGGGAAAGATATCCCCGTTAGTCTGGTATATGACCAGGTAGCTTTAGCCGCAAAGTATTCCTAACAGGATTGTAGGCTAGACAGCCTGTTGGATGGTATAGAAGAAGAGTTTAGTCAGTATAAGTGACTTTGTACTTCAAAGGGCATATTTTGTCCCTAGTCGGATTGTAAATCATTTGTCTTGGCGGACCTTTTCGCTTCAACCTCTAGAACTGACAGTCCAGAGTGTATCCGAAAACCCGCTCAGTTATGTGAAAACCGGGGCATGCGTGGAAACCAGGCGTAGGGGTCATAAGTGCTTGAACAGAAAAGTACCCAACTAGCTATGTTATATTACATGGATAGTAAGAAACATCTTCCAGGAAGAATAGTTCCGTTAAGGGTTCCTTTCCCTGGGTATGCATGCATTAATGTGCATGTCTGAACTGCGAAAAGCGACGCAGGATATAAACATCTGGGGGCATGTATTGAAATAAGTAAGAAACATCTTTTGGTCGCCGATCGCATATTCCCTTAAGAACGCTAGCTTTCGGCTTCACCCAGTCTGAGGTACACATCCGGCTGACCCGGCAGTAACAATCACAGAAGTGCTCCCCTTATGCCCTAGCCGAATTAACGAGAACGTAGGGCATAAACACAAGAACCAGGCAACCTAGCTTGGCCAAAACTTAAGTCATATCAATGCATATAATGGCGAAAAAAGGCACATATGGAGAAGTGACGCATATGTGGTGGGCATAAAGGCCAGAAGATAACTATATTAAGCTTCTGTATAAGAAGCCCCCAGGTATATTGTGCACGCATAGCGTGGCAGGAGTGTGCGATCGAAGCACACTTAAAGCCCTTAAGGCTATATATAAAATAGGAAAGAAAGAAAGAAGGAGGACATAACTTAAAAAAAGCGGAGGTAGGGAGACAAAAACAGAGTTCGGTACTAGGCATAGAATCTTCGGAGTCTGGCCACGTTCTATGGGTTCAGCTCGGGTTAGTTATCTGATGCATCACGCAGACGGTACGCTCCTCCGGTGAGAACTTTATCAAAGATGAAGGGACCCTCCCACTTGGGCTTGAGCTTGTCCTTTTTCTTCTCCGGTAGGCGTAGAACGAGTTCGCCAACGTTATAAGTTTTGGCTCGTACTTCTCTGCTTTGATACCTTCGAGCCTGCTGCTGATAAAATGCGGAACGGGCCTTCGCAATGTCCCGCTCCTCCTCCAGGGCATCTAAACTATCCTGCCAATCCAGCTCGGCTTCTCTCTCTTCGTACATGCGCACTCGAGGTGGGTCATGAATGATATCGCAGGGTAGTACTACCTCTGCGCCGTACACCATAAAAAAATGTGTGTATCCGGTGGTGCGATTTGGCGTGGTCTGCAGCCCCCATAGTACGGACTCGAGCTCCTCGACCCAGTGCGTATCTGATTCCTTTAAGGATCTCACTAGTCTAGGTTTGATGCCGCTCATAACAAGACCATTTGCTTGTTCGACTTGACCGTTTGTTTGGGGGTGATAGACAGAGGCATAATCAAGCTTAATGCCCATCTTGCCGCACCAAGTTTTCACCTCGTCGGCTGTGAAGTTGTAGCCGTTACCAGTGATGATGTTGTGGGGGACACCGTAACGGTGTATGACTCCAGATATAAAGTCTATCACTGGTCCCGATTCGGCCATTTTAACTAGTTTGGCCTCTATCCATTTGGTGAATTTATCTACCATGACCAACAAGTATTTTTCTTATGGCTTCCTCCTTTAAGCGGTCCAACCATATCGAGCCCCCAGACCGCGAAGTGCCAAGTTATGGGGATTGTTTGGAGAGCGGTAGGTGGCATATGGCTTTGATTTGCAAAAAGCTGGCAACCGACGCAATCTTGGACGAGGTCATGTGCGTCCGCTCGGGCTGTCGCCTAGTAGAAACCTGTACGGAAGGCCTTGCTTACAAGGGCCTGAGCTGCGGTGTGGTGGCCGCCGAGTCTAGCATGAATTTCTGCCAAAAGTTGTCGTCCTTCCTCTTCGGAGATGCACCTTTGGAGCACTCCAGTCGCGCTTTTCTTATAAAGCTCTCCCTTGTGGACCTTGTAGGCTTTAGAACGCCGTCAATGCAACGTGCCTCATTTTGGTCCTCGGAGAGTTCTTGCCTATTTAGGTAGGCTAAGAAGGGTTCTGTCCATGGGACGATGACAGCCATAATCACGTGGTCCGGCGGTGTTATTTCGGTGGCGGAGCCTTCGATTATGTCAGAGTGTTCGGGATCTGGGGTTGTGTTCGGATCCAGACTAATATTGTCGGTCTCCCCTTCCCACACCATGGATGGCTTGAATAGCCTTTCCAGGAAGATATTAGGTGGGACGGGTCGCGCTTAGCACCGATGCCGGCGAGGATATCCGCCGGTTGATTGTTTTCTCGGACCACATGGTGGAATTCGAGCCCCTCGAACCGAGCTGACATTTTAAGGATGGCATTGCGGTAGGCCGCCATTTTTGGGTCCTTGGCGTCAAAGTATCCATTTATTTGAGATATTGCAAGGTTCGAATCCCCATGCACTTCTAGGCGTTGAATGCCCATGGAGACTGCCATCCGAAGACCATGCAACAGAGCCTCATATTCGGTTGCATTGCTGGAATCTGTGTATAGTATTTGGAGTACATATTGGATTGTATCTCCGGTGGGGGATGTTAGGACAACGCCTGCCCCTAGACCAGCCAGCATCTTAGAGCCGTCAAAGTGCATGATCCAATTGGAGTACGTGCCGTACTCTTTGGGGAGTTCGGCTTCTGTCCATTCGGCGACGAAGTCAGCCAGTACTTGCGACTTAATGGCTCGCCGTGGTTTGTATGTTATGTCGAACGGGAGGAGCTCGATAGCCCATTTAGCAATCCGGCCCGTGGCATCGCGGTTATTTATTATGTCATTGAGTGGTACTTCGGAGGCCACCGTGATTGAACACTCTTGAAAGTAGTGTCGTAGTTTTCGGGGTGCCATGAAGACTGCATATGCTATCTTTTGATAATGTGGGTACCGTGACTTGCATGGAGTGAGGACAGTGGATACATAGTATACTGGCTTTTGAAGCGGGAACTTGTGTCCGTTTGTCTCTCATTCGATGACGAGCACTGCGCTTACAACCTGGTGTGTTGCAGCTATATATAACAACATGGTTTCGCTAATACTTGGCGCGGCCATGATTGGATTGCTGGCCAAGAGGGCCTTCATTTCTTTCAGTCCGGCCGTAGCCGCATCCGTCCACTCGAAGTGGTCGGTGCGTCGAAGAAAGCGATAGAAAGGTAATGCCTTTTCTCCTAATTGGGAGATAAAGCGGCTTAGGGCAGCCATGCATCCAGTTATTTTCTGGATTTGCTTGAGGTCTGTTGGGGTAGCCAACTGTGACAGAGCTCGGATTTTAGCCGGATTTGCCTCAATTCCTCTATTGGAGACAATGAAGCCCAAGAGCTTTCCGGCAGGTACACTGAAGACACATTTTTTCGGATTGAGCTTGATGTCATATGTTCGGAGATTGTCAAACGTAAGCCTCAAGTCGTCTATTAAGGATTCGACATGTCTGGTTTTGATGACCACGTCGTCTACATATGCCTCCACTGTTTTGCCGATTTGTGTTTCCAGGCATGTCTGAATCATGCATTGATAGGTTGCACCGGCATTTTTGAGCCTGAAAGGCATGGTGTTAAAACAGAAGGGGCTGTATGGAGTGATGAATGCCGTTGCGGCTCTATCGGATTCCGCCATCTTTATTTGATGGTATCCGAAGTATGCGTTGAGGAAACACAGTGAGTCGTGTCCTGCGGTAGCGTTTATGATTTGATCGATGCCAGGGGAGGGGGAAGGGATCCTTAGGGCAAGCCTTATCGAGGTCCTTGAAATCGAGGCATAGGCGCCAGGATTTGTCCTTCTTTGGTACCATCACCAGGTTTGCTAGCCAGTCCAGATGTTTTATTTCTCTGATGAATCCGGCCTCGAGTAGCTTGGCTAGCTCTTCTCCCATGGCTTGTCACTTGGGTTCTGAAAAGCGTTGAGGAGTCTGCTTGACCGGCTTGTATCCCTTTAGTATGTTTAGGCTATGCTCGACCAGCCTGCATGGGATACCTGGCATGTCTGAAGGATGCCAGGCGAAGATGTCCCAATTCTCGTGCAAGAACTCTCGTAGTGCCGCGTCTATTGTGGGGTTTAGCTGTGCTCCAATTGATGATGTTTTTGTAGGGTCCGTTGGGTGGACCTGGAATTTGACTATTTCATCTGCTGGTTTAAAAGAGGTGGACTTGGGTCGTTTGTCGAGTATCACGTCGTCCCTGTCCACTGTGGACCGCAGTGCAGTTAATTCTTCGGCTGCGAGAGCTTCAGTAATGCCTCCAGGGCTAGTGCGGCGGTTTTATTTTCAACGCGGAGTGCGATGTCCGGATCACTAGCTAAAGTGATGATTCCATTGGGCCCATGCATCTTGAGCTTCATGTACCCGTAATGGGGTATAGCTTGGAAGCTCGTGAATGTGTCCCGCCCTAAAAGGGCGTGGTATCCACTACTGAACGGGGCCACTTGGAATGTAATTTCTTCGGACCTACAATTCTCCGGCGTGCCGAATACCACATCCAGTGTGATTTTTACCGCACATCGTGCCTCCCGACTAGGGATTATTCCTCTGAAGGTCGTGCTGCTTTGCTCGATGCGGCTCTTGTCTATCTCCATTTTGTTGAGAGTTTCCTTGTAGATGAGGTTTAATCCGCTGCCACCGTCCATGAGTACTTTAGTAAGCCGGAAGCCGTCCACAATTGGACTAAGGACCAAAGCGGCTGGTGCTTGGACTGTTCTGAATTGAGGTTCGTCACTGGCATTGAAGGTTATAGCTGTGTCGTTCCATGTATTTATTGCTGCAACGTGGCAGACTTCGGCGAGGCTGCGGTGTGCTCGCTTACACATATTGTTTGAGGTGAAAGTCTCGAAGACTGTCAGTACTGTATTGTTATTCTCCATGGGATGGTGCTTTGTGGTATTGTTGATGAGGAGATCCTCCCCGCTCTTGGCCACCTGCCGGAGTATCCAACATGCTCTAAGCCTATGTGTTGGTATGATATCCGATGTGCTGTGCATTTTGCATGGCCCATTGAGCCATCCCTCCAGTACGGTTCCACGCCCTGTAGAGGGTTGTGGCTTCTTTGTAATTGGATTGGGTGACTTGCGAGAGCGCATCCTTTTAGTTCGGACGAGGGGTTTAGTGAGAGCCGGAGGATCCCAGAATTTTGTTTGGGTTTTCCAGGCGCTTTTCATCGCACAATACTTATGTACTATGGCCGCCAAGTCAGCAAAGTGTGCGATGTCACAACGACTTATGGCGTTGAGGATTCCCTTGTCCATGCAGTTTTTGCAAAAGAATGAAATTGCGTCTTCCTCGCGACAGTCCTTGACCTTGCTCATTACAAGGAGGAATCTGGCCCAGAAGTGATGTACTATCTCTTTGGGCTCTTGTCTAATGTGGGAAAGATCACTTGTATCTGGGTGGGTGGGTAGATTTAAGTCCAAACCCTGACCCAATCTGAGACCCAGGGGCGGAGGAGTTCCCGAGCTTGGCGGCTCGGACTCCAGGATGTTGCCCAATTTTTCTGGCCCGCTGCCCGATTCTAGGTTCGGAGCCTGGGCCATGTCCTCCCGTAGACGGGTATCCGGCTCGGAGAGCTCGGGTATCCGGCTTGGAGAGCTCGGGAATCCGGACATAGTTCATCCTCGAAATAGAGGAAGAATCGCTGTATTGCTCCTCCACCACCGCTATCTGATGGGTGACCGGCCGAGAGTTAATCTCCCTTTGGTCGGGTTTAAGCTTGATCCGATCATAATCCATATATAGCGACTCCCAGGGTGGCGATGCGATCCAAGAGCTCGTTCAGGGAGGAGAGCTCCATTGGAGCCATCTGCTCGGTGAATTCCGAGCTGACGTGGAGGTTGTTCTTGATGACCTGAGAAGTCATCGTCGGCGTGGCGGCCGAACGGGCGGCCATGACAAAGCCGCCCAGCCGGAGAGTCTGGCCTACAGCCAGGGTTCCTCCAGAGGTGATGTTGTCCTTGACAACAAGGCGAGCCATCAAGACTTATCGGGACGGTACAGTGGAACTCTCAATGAAAGCACCAATGTCGGTGTCAAAATCGGCAGATCTCGGGTAGGGGGTCCCGAACTGTGCATCTAAGGCTAATGGTAACAGTAGGCGGGGGACACGATGTTTACCCAGGTTCGGGCCCTCTCAATGGAGGTAATACCCTACTTCTTGCTTGATTGATCTTGATGATATGAGTATTACAAGAGTTGATCTACCACGAGATCGTAGAGGCTAAACCCTAGAAGCTAGCCTATGATTATGATTGTTGTTGTCCTACGGACTAAACCCTCCGGTTTATATAGACACCTGAGGGGGCTAGGGTTACACAAAGTTGGTTACAGAGAAGGAGATCTACATATCTGAATTGCCAAGCTTGCCTTCCGCGCAAAGGAGAGTCCCATCCGGACACGGGACGAAGTCTTCAATCTTGTATCTTCATAGTCCAACAGTCCAGCCAAAGTATATAGTCCGGCTGTCCGAGGACCCCTTAATCCCGGACTCCCTCAGTAGCCCCTGAACCAGGCTTCAACGACGATGGTTCCGGCTCATAGATTGTCTTCGGTATTGCAAGGCGGGTTCTTCTCCAAATTCTCGAGAGTACATGTTGTAACGAGCAGTGTCTGGCTTCCCATCAATGTTGCACTCCTCGGCTTCTGTGTTGTGATAATGGCTATCTCCACATGTCGAGCAAATGCGAGAAGTCGGGGAATTTTTACATTTGCCACCCTGACCATGTAAATAAATCATCTATTTAAAGAGACAGGGATCCTCAGATCCAAATCACACCATCCTCCCCCAGCGAGCATCCACCAGCCCGGAAGAAACCATTCCATCATGGCCGGCCATCGCAGCTCCTCCTCTCGCTCCCGTAGCACATATCCGAATTGTCAAGCTTGCCTTCCATGCAAAGGAGAGTCCCATCCGGACACGGGACGAAGTCTTCAATCTTGTATCTTCATAGTCCAACAGTCCGGCCAAAGATAGTCCGGTTGTCCGAGGACCCCTTAATCCCGGACTCCCTCAATGATGACACAAAAGAAAACAAGGAACAAGAGGAAGCGACAAGAAAAGGAAGAGAAAATGAAGGTCTCCATCGAGCTACAAGCGAAGAAGCTCTAGATGGACGAGGATGTCAAAAGGAGGAAGCTCGAGATCGAGGAGGCCGTCCAAATGAAGAAGGTCGAGACCGAGGCCACCAATGCAAACACCGAAGCAAAAGAGGTGGCGCTAGCTTTATGACCGTGGACTTGAGCAAGATGTCCCTGAAAAGAAGAAGTTGGTTCGAGAAGAAGCAAAAGAAGATGCTCGAGCAAGATGATTGAGCTATGGCCAAGGGCCGCGTCGTTTTTGTATGCCGGCTTGTGTGCCGGCATGAACGAGGGGGGCCGTGAGACATGAACTATGGTTGTTTCTGGTGCATTGGCTGCTGGCTTTTGTTGTCGGCGTGAAACTACGGGGATTGATCATTTTGTAGGCACGCATATGTGCCGGCCGCTGGCACTCTGGCCGGCATGAATTATGACTGCGGTGCCTACATTTCAGTTTTCATTTCCTTTGCAAAAAATTTAGGCGGCCGGATGAAATGCGTCTGACGGCTGGACTCATGCCCCGTGCAAACGTAGATATGGCTGGACACCGCCCCTTTCCAGATCCAAACGGATAGAATCCAAACAAAATGGAAGAGGTTGGCCTCTTGGACCCTGAGACTTACGAGAAAAGAACCACCTTGAGTGCTGAGCTGAATGATATCCTGGCTGATGAAGAGCTATTTTGGCTTCAGCACTCGAATGAACGATGGTTGTTAAAAGGGGATTGTAACACAGCCTATTTCCACCGTATAGCTAATGGTGGGAAGAGAAAGAACACCATTCATTCCCTTGATGATGGGGATAGGGTCATAGAGGGCACAAAAAATCTCCTAGAGCATGCCACTTCATATTACAAGGGACTCTTTGGCCCAGCCAACGGAAATATTTTTCACCTCTCTCCTGAAACCTGGTCTGATGAGGAGAAACTTATGGAAGATGACAACCTCATCTTGACTGGTGCTTTTACTGAAGAGGAAGTTAAAAAAGCCTTATTCAGCATGAATAGTAATAGGGCCCCTGGACCTGATAATATTCCAGTTGAGTTTTATAAACACTGTTGTGACTTCGTCAAAAGAGATATCATGAGACTCTTTGAAGCTTTCCATAACAATACCCTGGATGTTGATCGCCTGAACTATGGGATTATTACCTTGATTCCAAAGGTCAATGGGGCTAAACGCATCCAACAATACCGGCCTATTTGCTTGCTTAGATGCCCCTATAAACTTATTACTAAGGTGTTGGACAATAGGGTTGCAATCTTTGCAGACAAACTATTCAGTAAACATCAAAATGCCTTCATCAATCATAGAAACATCATGGATGGTATCCTTACTCTGCATGAGGTGCTGCATCAAACACATCGTAGAAAGAGAGTGGGTGTGGTTTTAAAATTAGACTTCGAAAAGGCCTATGACAAGATCAATTGGGATTTCCTCATTGAATGTCATCACAACCGTGGCTTTGGATCAACCTGGAGTGGCTGGGTAGAGAAGATCCTCAAGAATGGCACTTTGAGCATTAAGCTCAACAATGAAAGTGGCCCATACTTTCAAAGTCACAAGGGGGTTCGCCAAGGCGATCCTCATTCTCCCTTCTTGTTCAATATTGTTGTAGAAACTCTCTCTAAAATAGTTCGCAATGCTCAAAGGCAGAAGTTGCTTGTTGGGCTTGCACCCGACTTGACCGAGGGGGGCGTGGCCATTTTACAGTATGCGGATGACACGGTTATCTGCTTTGAACACGACAAGGATGCGGCTGTTAACCTTAAACTTCTCCTATACATGTTTGAGCTTATGTCAGGCTTAAAAATCGATTTCATGAAGAGTGAGATCCTTTGTATTGGAGGTGATGAGGAAATGATTGCTTTTTTATTCTGAGTTGTTTAACTGCAGCATCGGACATTTCCCTATGAGGTACTTGGGAATGCCGGTCAGCTTTTCTACCTTGCGTAGTATTGACTGGGATTTCTTGGAAGAAAGGTTCCTTAAGTGTTGTGAATCCTGGATCGGCAATGCAGCGTCCTCGGGGGGTCGTTTGATCCTTCTTAACTCATCTTTGACTAGTATTGTATTTTATTATATGTCGATGTTCTTGTTATCGAAAAAAGTGATTGGGAAACTGGATAAGATTCTTAAACGTTTCTTTTGGAAAGAACATGAGGGTCGTAAGAGATATCATTTGGTTAAATGGTCCAGAATTTGTCGTTCTAAGGAAAAGGGAGGCCTGGGGGTGAAAGACTTACATAAACAAAATATGAGTCTCCTCACTAAGTGGTGGTGGAAGTTGGAAACGCAACAAGGGCTTTGGCAGGATATTATCCGTGCTAAATACTTCAAAAAAGATACAATTGTCTCGGTTAAATCTAAATTTGGTGACTCTCCCATTTGGAAAGCCATTATGAAAGCCAAAGATTTCTACCTAGTGGGGAGGAAGGTTTTACTCAATTCTGGTAACCTTGCTAGAGTGTGGGATGATTGTATCAATAGTGATACTCCCTTGTGCGATCAATATCGGGAGTTATATAGTGTTTGCAATGATCAGGGGATCACTGTGGCTAGCTTTAAGAATGGTGTGGGTAATAATTTCTTTCGGAGACGTCTACACCCCCCTTTTAGTGAGCAGTGGAAGGATATGCAAAATGTGGTGGCCTCGTGGCCAACCAACAATGAACCTGATCAGATTGTGTGGGCTTTGGGGGGTAAGAAAGGCAAGTTTACCACCAAGTCAGTTTACAAGTGCCAGGAAAGAAACCTGGCGGGGTGTAACTATAAGTGGATTTGGCGTGCCAAAATTCCACTTAAGATTCAGATTTTCTTGTGGCAACTTTTCCAGGACTCCATTCTTACTAGGGATGTGATGAGGAGACGGAATTGGTTGGGAAATCCCTCTTGTTCCTTCTGTGAGTGTAGAGAGACATCCCGGCACCTGTTTTTCACCTGTCCGGTGGCTAGAGTTGTGTGGAGGACGGTTGGGTGTGTTCTGGGAACTGACCTTTGCCCGAACAACATCTGGCAATACTTTGCTTGGTGTTTTTGCTTCCTATCCGATGGGGAGAGATTCTATACATTTGGGCTGGCCGCTCTTTGTTGGGCCATGTGGAACTGTCGTAATAGAACGACGTTTGAGTTCAAGAAGATGAGTTCTCCTTTTGATGTGATCTATGTTGCTTGTGGCTTTATTACTTATTGGGCATGTATGCTGAAGGGAGAAGACCGCGAAGCAATGGAGAGGGGAGCCAAGATGCTGAGAGACAATGCTGGGAACATGATGCGCATTTGCGCGGCCCCGGGGAGGATCAACTGAAGATCAAAAGGCTGCTTCCCCCACTTCTCTTCGCCCCGGTTTTGCTGTCTGTAACTCCTGGCCCTTTTGGTGTCGTTGGTGTTGTGTCGAGCGATGGGAGGCTCCTGCGTGAGCATGAATTTGATTAGCCTGATGGTACTGGTAGTTTATCTTGGATATTTTGGTGTCGCTGGGTTTTCCCCCGCAATAAGCTGCCTGCTCACAAGTGTTTATTGTGGGTTTTCCAGGGACGCGTTGAACCCGCTTTCCCCTTTCTTTGTTTCTTGGTTGGTCCGTCGAACCGTTGTATTTCCGTTATGCAAGTAATGGAAAGGGGTTATGCCCGGTTAAAAAAAGAATCCGAACAAAATGAACGATTTGTTTGAGATCGCCCGTTTGAGTTGACCTTATTCGATTCACTGACACAATACGACTACATGTAGTACTACTCCGTATACAAAAATCTGCACATTCCTTTTTTTTGCTTTATAAGATCACCGCACAAGCATCGAGGGTTCATTTATATACTAGTTCAGCCAAAAAAAGAGAGCGGTGATTTGGTCTCCGGGCTCAGATGAGCCCGGGCATGACCAGCACCGCGATTTGAAAAGTAAAAAAGGTTCAAAAAATTCCAAAAAATTTCATGGTGCAAGATGTTCTTGTGTGTGAACTCTGTGCAAAAAATTATGGAGTTTGGACATTTGAGGAGCTCGTAGCAAAAAGATAAATTTTACATGTACTAGAAACTTTTGAAAATCGCAATGTTCATGACTGATTTTGTCTTTTTTGCCATGAGTTCCTTGAATATCCAAACTTCACAAATTTTGCATGGAGTTCACGCACAAAAGCATCTTCTGCCACAAAAAAATTAATTTTTTTGAACTTTTTTTCTTTTCAAATCATGGTAATGTTGACAGGGCTCATCTGAGCCCGGACTCTGGGTTGAACTATCCTATATGTTTTCTGCATGCAAGGCTTGAA
Source organism: Triticum dicoccoides (assembly GCF_002162155.2). Classification (NCBI taxonomy): domain Eukaryota; kingdom Viridiplantae; phylum Streptophyta; class Magnoliopsida; order Poales; family Poaceae; genus Triticum; species Triticum dicoccoides. The sequence goes on from NC_041385.1 coordinate 120,245,283, forward strand.
GACAACATGCCTCTTTTGTCCAGCAACAAAAAAGGGGGGGAAGGAGCAGCATCCAAAAAAGACGAGGAAGAGACACGAAAAAAGAAAGGAGCAAATAATTCAATTTCTGGCTTGATGTTTTTTACAATCAGTGGCCAGGACCGCAAAATCGGTTTCATAAGCGGGCCACAACTATGATTCCTTGATGTGCATTGCCATTTTAAGCTAGTCCACAAGCGATTATGATTAGATAGATGATGATGCACCTGTGTGAATTAACCCGCGGCTCAAGTCCAGCCAAGTTCATCGTGGACGTGAGCAATGGCATCATGGCAACCACAAACCTTGATCCAGGTCATAAATGTCGATGGGTTGTCGCTGGAGAGGCACACCTATAAAGATAGCCAACCATATGATGAAGACATATCAGTTCAATGCGATCTGCCGGTTGTTTTCTTCAAGATCTGAATCGTCATAGTACATTCGAAAATTATGTTGTCCATTTCTTTATTCGTCGAGAAAGTCAAGTGGATCTGCAAAGGGATTATCATAGACATTTTCCTCTGAAATGTACCTCGCATAAGGATTAGCATAGACTTGAGCAAGATGACTAGATCGTGCTCCGTCAAACTTGTTTAATTTTAACTAACTCTAGAAAAAAAAACATTAGCATCTAGTAGAATACTAAATTAGTCTCATAACTTTATAAAATGAGTTAATTCTATTTTTTACCCCCATGATTTATCCTTTTGACAAAGTTTACTGAATTTTAAGAAAATCATCAATTTATATCCCCATTGATTGATTTTGTACCATATTTAAGCGATTTTTCTCAATTTTGTGCTGACTAGGCATGCCGCGTAGACGTTCTTTTTTTTGTATGGTTTTTTACTACATAAAACGAACCAAATCAGCCTGCGCAAGTTTTTTTCTCTAGGTTATTGTTTGGGTTTTGTTACTACAGAAAATCAAACCAAACAAGTTTCGCCCGTCCGTTCGTCCACACATCCATCCCCATGGGCGCGGCGGAGCAGCATCCTCAGCATCAACCGACGGTGGAGTCACCGACAAAGGGCTAGGCGAAAAGGACGTTGGTGACCAAACCTTAAAAAGCGAGGAGTGCGCTCCCCTGCTAGGGTTCCCTCCCCTGCCGCTGCCGCCGGGCGCGCCCCTCCCAGTTCGCCCCGCTCCCCCCTCTCCTTCCCTCCCCCTGGGAGGGGGGG
>NC_041385.1:120246843-120276637 GCF_002162155.2 Triticum dicoccoides
GGGGCGGCCTCCTCGAGCGGCGGCACTTGACGTCGCGGGGTTCAACATCGCAGCGGCGGACTCGCGGGGTGGCCGGCTGGTGGCGACGCGTCGACGCCCTGGATCTCGCGCACGGCGGGGTGGCTGTGGTGCTCCCATTTCGGGAGGTGGCGTGCGGTCGGCCTCCTGCTGGATCTGGCCGGATCTGGCGGTGGGGGTCGGTCGGCGGCGCGTGGCGGCGGTGGTGCATGCCCGGCGGCTCCGGCGCTAGGATGCTCGCCGGGCGACGCGGGTAGCAGCGGTCGGGCGTGGTCGTTGCTCCGGCCGTGGGCGGCGACGTGTGGAGGTACGGCGGTGGTGGATTCCCGGTGTCGTGGCGGCTTCATGGTGGCTTGGCGGATCCGCCTGCGGCGGCGGCCGGCCTATCCGGCGTCGGCTTGTCTGCTATCGGACCGTTTCGGCCTTCACCCCATCCCCCCGGTGTCCGGTCGCCACTCCCTTCGAAGGGCTGGCCCTCTCCCAGCTGCGGTCCATCGCTCGTCTCGCGCACAGTGACACATGACCGAGCTCGTCTCGCGCATGATGCAGCAGGACTGACCTCGCCCCCCGCCACGCTGCTGCAGGACCGAGCTTGTCTCGCGCTCCAGGCTGCAGGATGGGTCGATGTATGCCAGTGCTAGCTGACCTATTGGATCTCGACGCTGGGGGTGGACCAGGGGTGCAAAGGCGGGTTCTTTTCCGCTCGTCTCTTTGGTTGGGGTAGCGGCGGGTCTCGGGTGTGGTGGTGTCAAGGTCTTGGATGCCGGGGCGGCGGCCCTGTGGACGGTAGCACGATGCTCTTGGGCAGAACTCGTGTCTTGGCGCTGCCCAGTGGCCATGGCCGTGTGGGTGGCGTGGTCGCCGGGGTATAGCGTTTGGTGGCAGTGAGTGTTGGTCGGGGTGAAAACCTGCTCTATCTTCGGACGGAACAGCGAGGATGAAGCTCGTTCCCTTCTTGAAGGCGTCGTCGCGACTCTCACCACCCGTCGTGCGGCTCCACGGGAAACTCTGATCCTCGGATTGGGCGATGGCGGCGCTCCGGTGTCGTATCCTTCCTGAAGGCGCCGCCTTGGAGCCCACGGTTCATTGTATGCGGCTTCATCTCTTCGTGGTAGTGTGCTAGGGGTGGTGTTGTTGCGCTCAGCGCTTATGTATCCTTCCTTGGGTGTGTGTGGTGTTGGTGTGCGTTTGTTTTGGATGATGTTGATCTTTGCTTTATATATAAAGCGGGGCGAAAGCCTTTTTCGGTAAGGACGTTGGTGTTCACGCATGACACACTGAAGCGGGGCTTCTCGAACCACGACCTGCTCCAGGACCTAGCATGCGCGTTGGTAGCAAGTAACAAAAGTGTGTGAAAATGGTGTCTCAATGCTTAGAAATAAGACCTAGGGTTCATACTTCACTAATGTAATCTCTCAACATCATTAACATAATTACATCACATGATAATCCCTCAAAGTGCAGCAAAGAGTCACTCCAAAGTCTCTATTCCTATCAGACAAAGTAGGATGAAATCACGTAGGTAGTAAACCATCTCAAAGTTGTGTTTCCAATCAATCTATTGAACCACCCTTAAAGTGTCATGAATAGTTCTAGAGATCGCACTATAACAACACCATATGATACATATCATTCAACTCTTATGTCACCTAGATTACCCAATGTCACCACGGGTATCCATGAGTTAGACATGCATCAAGTGATCTCGAATTCAAAATATTCAATCGAACATAAATAAACCTCAAAGAGTAAGATTTAATTCACCACTTTATTAACAAAGCTCATGATGTATCAAGATCGTGTCAAATCAAGAACATAAGAGGGAGAGATCAAACACACAACCACTTGTACAAATAGTCAGCCACATGGATGAACTACTCACACATCACCATGGAAGCAACAAATACGATGAAGAGGCCTCCCATGATGGCCTCCCTCTCCGACAGAGCGCCGAAAAAGGGCTCCAGATGAGACCGATTTGGAACAGAGGCTTGCGATGGCGGAAGAGAAGTTCTCGGTTACTTTTCGAGAGTTTCTCAATATATAGAATTTTTCAGCACTGGATTCCCATTAGGCGAAGTCTTGAGGGCCCCACAAGCCTTCATTCCGCGCCCCTAGGGGGGCACACCTGGGCTTGTGGGCCCCTGAGGCACCTTTCGGCTGCCTCCAGAAGCTTCTTGGGTCTCTTCTTTTTCATAAATTTTCAGCGCAATTGTACCTTGATAGATATTGATTTTCTAAAAAAACAAAAAATGAAAAAAAAACAAAAAGTGACAGTGGGCACTAGATTAATAGGTTAGTCCATAAAAATAATATGAAAGTGCATCAAAACCATATAAGATTGATGTAAATATAGCATGAATGCTTCATAAATTATAGATACATCGGAGATGTGTCAATATCCATTGAGGTCTTTAGTTGTTAAACTATTTGATGCACTTACCACCCCATCTAAGCACATGTGCATTGAGGCCTCGGTGTGACAACTAGTGTGATGTCCAATATTGATTAACATTAATACAATTTATGTTATTTCTAAATAATTATAAACAATGCAATTAAATGTGATTTGAAGATTTACTACCATTAATGCAATTAATGTTGTTTTGAGACAATTGCAATTAATGTTTTTAGATTGACAGCGATGAGCCGGATACAGCATTGGAGCAATATGTGTCGTTGCATATGTTGGAGATATGCCCTAGAGGCAATCTTGTATAATGATAGTTCTCAATGTGTTTATGGATTAAGGATAGTCCTTGGACATTATCAATGATGTGCATCAATAAGTACATGACTTATTTGTGATTTGTGCGACCATACATTGTACGATGATTGTCCTAAATGGTCCCTGGTCGAAAGGACTGTGTGGACTCACCCCGACTAGACTAGCATATGACATGATGGATGGCTTGGTCTCCCTAGCCATGTAGCATTGGATTCAAGAGTCGGATCTGGGTCCAAATAAGGTCTGAGTCAAACAAACCCGATTAGAGATGCAGCAAGATGTGGTCATGTGTTAGTCTCTAGTACGACATGTGTTTTGTGTCCTAGACCTGAGGTTGGCGCATGGACTCATGATGGTGACCGACCTACTTTGGCCGACCAAAGGCTACTCCATGACCAAGTAGTTATAAAGGTTGATTTCAGGCTTGTCTTGATCCATGTCGTGAGACATGGTCGAGCAAGATGAGATTTTTGTTGGGGAACGTTGCAGAAAATTAAAAATTTTCCTACAGTTTCACCAAGATCCATCTATGAGTTCATCTAAGCAACAAGTGATAGGAGAGGGAAGCATCTACATACCACTTTTAGATCGCATGCGGAAGCGTTCAAGGGAACGGGGATGATGGAGTCGTACTCGCCGTGATCCAAATCACCGATGACCAAGTGCTGAACGGACAGCACCTCCGCGTTCAACACACGTACGGAGCGGACGACGTCTCCTCCTTCTTGATCCAGCAAGGGGGAGGAGAGGTTGAGGAAGAAGGCTCCAGCAGCAGCACGACGGCGTGATGATGGTGGAGAGGCAGTACTCCGATAGGGCTTCGCCAAGCACTCAACGGAGGAGGAGAGGTGTTGGGGAGGGGAGGGACTGCGCCTTGGATCAGGTGTTCAACCCTCCCCTCGCCCCTCTATTTATAGGGGAAGGGGGAAGGGGGCCGGCCCCCTCTAGATGAGATCTAGAGGGGGGGCGGCCAGGGAGGGGGGCTTGCCCCCAAGCAAGGGGGGCGCCCCCACTAGGGTTCCCCCCCCCCAACCCTAGGCGCATGGACCCAAGGTGGGGCGCCCAGCCCTCCAGGGGCTGGTTCCCTGACCCTTGTGGCCCATGAGGCCCTCCGAGAGGGGTGGCCCCTCCCGGTGGACCCCCGGAACCCCTCCGATGGCCCCAGTACAATACCGATATGCCCCCGAAACTTTCCGGTGTCCGTATGACAACTTCCCATATATAAATCTTCACCTCCGGACCATTCCGGAACTCCTCATGATGTCCGGGATCTCATCCGGGACTCTGAACAACATTCGGTAATCACATACAAGTCTTCCTAATAACCCTAGCATCACCGAACCTTAAGTGTGTAGACCCTACGGGTTCGGGAGACATGCAGACATGACCGAGATGGCTCTCCGGTCAATAAACAATAGCGAGATCTGGATACCCATGTTGGCTCCCACATGCTCCTCGATGATCTCATCGGATGAACCACGATGTCGAGGATTCAATCAACCCCGTATACAATTCCCTTTGTCAATCGGTACGTTACATGCCCGAGACTCGATCGTCGGTATCCCAATACCTCGTTCAGTCTCGTTACCGGCAAGTCACTTTACTCGTACCGTAATGCATGATCCCATGACCAAACACTTGGTCACTTTGAGCTCATTATGATGATGCATTACCGAGTGGGCCCAGAGATACCTCTCCGTCATACGGAGTGACAAATCCCAGTCTCGATCCATGTCAACCCAACAGACACTTTCGGAGATACCTGTAGTGCACCTTTATAGTCACCCAGTTACGTTCTGACGTTTGGTACACCCAAAGCACTCCTACGGTATCCGGGAGTTACACGATCTCATGGTCTAAGGAAGAGATACTTGACATTGGAAAAGCTCTAGCAAAACAAACTACACGATCTTGTGCTATGCTTAGGATTGGGTCTTGTCCATCACATCATTCTCCTAATGATGTGATCCCGTTGTCAACGACATCTAATGTCCATAGTCTGGAAACCATGACTATCTGTTGACCAACAAGCTAGTCAACTAGAGGCTTACTAGGGACGTATTTGGTCTAAGTATTCACACGTGTATTACGATTTCCTGATAATACAATTATAGCATGAATAAAAGACAATTATCATGAACAAGGAAATATAATAATAATCCTTTTATTATTGCCTCTAGGGCGTATTTCCAACAGTCTCCCACTTGCACTAGAGTCAATAATCTAGTTACATTGTGATGAATCGAACACCCATAGAGTTCTGGTGTTGATCATGTTTTGCTCGCGAAAAAGGTTTAGTCAACAGATCTGCGACATTCAGATCCGTATGTACTTTGCAAATATCTATGTCTCCATCTTGAACATTTTCACGGATGGAGTTGAAACGACGCTTGATGTGCTTGGTCTTCTTGTGAAACCTGGGCTCCTTGGCAAGGGCAATAGCTCCAGTGTTGTCACAGAAGAGTTTGATCGGCCCCGATGCATTGGGTATGACTCCTAGGTCGGTGATGAACTCCTTCACCCAAATTGCTTCATGCGCTACCTCTGAGGCTACCATGTATTCCGCTTCACATGTAGATCCCGCCACGACGCTCTGCTTGCAGCTGCACCAGCTTACTGCTCCACCATTCAACATATACACGTATCCGGTTTGTGACTTAGAGTCATCCAGATCTGTGTTGAAGCTAGCGTCGACGTAACCCTTTACGACGAGCTCTTCGTCACCTCCATAAACGAGAAACATGTCCTTTGTCCTTTTCAGGTACTTCAGGATATTCTTGACCGCTGTCCAGTGTTCCTTGCCGGGATTACTTTGGTACCTTCCTACCAAACTTACGGCAAGGTTTACATCAGGTCTGGTACACAGCATGGCATACATAATAGATCCTATGGCTGAGGCATAGGGGATGACGCTCATCTCTTCTTTATCTTTTGCCGTGGTCGGGCATTGAGCCGAGCTCAATCTCACACCTTGCAGTACACGCAAGAACCCTTTCTTGGACTGATCCATTTTGAACTTCTTCAAAATCTTATCAAGGTATGTGCTTTGTGAAAGACCTATGAGGCGTCTCGATCTATCCCTATAGATCTTGATGCCTAATATGTAAGAAGCTTCTCCAAGGTCCTTCATTGAAAAACACTTATTCAAGTAGGCCTTAATGTTGTCCAAGAATTCTATATCATTTCCCATCAAAAGTATGTCATGTACATATAATATGAGAAATGCTACAGAGCTCCCACTCACTTTCTTGTAAACGCAGGCTTCTCCATAAGTCTGCATAAACCCAAACGCTTTGATCATCTCATCAAAGCAAATGTTCCAACTCCGAGATACTTGCACCAGCCCATAAATGGATCGCTGGAGCTTGCATACTTTGTTAGCATTCTTAGGATCGACAAAACCTTCCGGCTGCATCATATACAGCTCTTCCTTCAGATAACCGTTAAGGAATGCCATTTTGACGTCCATCTGCCATATCTCATAATCATAGTATGCGGCAATTGCTAACATGATTCGGACGGATTTAAGCTTCGCTACGGGAGAGAAAGTCTCATCGTAGTCAATCCCTTGAACTTGCCAATAACCCTTAGCGACAAGTCGAGCTTTATAGATGGTGACATTACCATCCGCTCCGTCTTCTTCTTAAAGATCCATTTGTTTTCTATCGCTCGCCGATCATCGGGCAAGTCAGTCAAAGTCCATACTTTGTTTTCATACATGGATTCTATCTCGGATTGCATGGCTTCAAGCCATCTGTTGGAATCTGGGCCCGCCATCGCTTCTTCATAGTTCGAAGGTTCACTGTTGTCTAACAACATGATTTCCAGGACAGGGTTGCCATACCACTCTGGTGTGGAACGTGTCCTCGTGGACCTACGAAGTTCAGTAGCAACTTGATCCGAAGTACCTTGATCATCATCATTAATTTCCTCTCTAGTCGGTGTAGGCACCACAGGAACATTCTCCTGAGCTGCACTACTTTCCGGTTCAAGAGGTAGTACTTCATCGAGCTCTACTTTCCTCCCACTTACTCCTTTCGAGAGAAACTCTTTTTCCAGAAAGGATCCGTTCTTGGCAACAAAGATCTTGCCTTAGGATCTAAGGTAGAAGGTATACCCAATGGTTTCCTTAGGGTATCCTATGAAGACGCATTTTTCTAACTTGGGTTCGAGCTTTTCAGGTTGAAGTTTCTTGACATAAGCATCGCATCCCCAAACTTTTAGAAACGACAGCTTAGGTTTCTTCCCAAACCATAATTCATACGGTGTCGTCTCAATGGATTTAGATGGTGCCCTATTTAAAGTGAATGTAGCTGTCTCTAGAGTGTATCCCCAAAATGATAGCGGTAAATCGGTAAGAGACATCATAGATCGCACCATATCCAATAGAGTGCGATTACGACGTTCGGACACACCGTTACGCTGAGGTGTTCCAGGCGGCGTGAGTTGTGAAACGATTCCACATTTCCTTAAGTGTGTACCAAATTCATGACTTAAATATTCTCCTCCACGATCTAATCGTAGGAACTTTATCTTTTGGTCACGTTGATTCTCTACCTCATTCTGAAATTCCTTGAACTTTTCAAAGGTCTCAGACTTGTGTTTCATCAAGTAGACATACCCATATCTACTCAAGTCATCAGTGAGAGTGAGAACATAACGATATCCTCCGCGAGCCTCAACGCTCATTGGACCGCACACATCGGTATGTATGATTTCCAATAAGTTGGTTGCTCGCTCCATTGTTCCGGAGAACGAAGTCTTGGTCATTTTACCCATGAGGCATGGTTCGCACGTGTCAAATGATTCATAATCGAGAGACTCTAAAATTCCATCAGCATGGAGCTTCTTCATGCGCTTGACACCAATGTGACCAAGGCGGCAGTGCCACAAGTATGTGGGACTATCGTTATCAACTTTACATCTTTTGGTATTCACACTATGAATATGTGTCACATTACGTTCGAGATTCATTAAGAATAAACCATTGACCATCGGGGCATGACCATAAAACATATCTCTCATATAAATAGAACAACCATTATTCTCGGATTTAAATGAGTAGCCATCTCGCATCAAACGAGATCCAGATATAATGTTCATGCTCAAACTTGGCACTAAATAACAATTATTGAGGTTTAAAACTAATCTCGTAGGTAAATGTAGAGGTAGCGTGCCGACGGCGATCACATCGACCTTGGAACCATTCCCAACGCGCATCGTCACCTCGTCCTTCGCCAGTCTCCTTTTATTCTGCAGCTCCTACTGTGAGTTACAAATATGAGCAACGGCACCGGTATCAAATACCCAGGAGTTACTACGAGTACTGGTAAGGTACACATCAATTACATGTATATCACATATACCTTTAGTGTTGCCGACCTTCTTGTCCGCTAAGTATTTGGGGCAGTTCCGCTTCCAATGACCCTTCCCTTTGCAATAAAAGCACTCAGTCTCAGGCTTGGGTCCATTCTTTGACTTCTTCCCGGTAACTGGCTTACCGGGTGCGGCAACATCTTTGCCGTCCTTCTTGAAGTTCTTCTTACCGTTGCCCTTCTTGAACTTAGTGGTCTTATTGACCATCAACACTTGATGTTCTTTCTTGATTTCAACCTCTGCTGACTTCAGCATTGAAAATACTTCAGGAATGGTCTTCACCATCCCCTGCATATTGTAGTTCAACACAAAGCTCTTGTAGCTCGGTGGGAGCGACTGAAGGATTCTGTCAATGACCGCCTCGTCCGGGAGGTTGATCTCCAGCTGGGACAGGCAGTTATGCAACCCAGACATTTTGAGTATGTGCTCACTGACATAACTGTTTTCCTCCATCTTACAACTATAGAACATGTCGGAGACTTCATATCTCTCGACCCGGGCATGAGCTTGAAAAACCATTTTCAGCTCCTCGAACATCTCATATGCTCCGTGTCGCTCAAAACGCTTTTGGAGCCCCGGTTCTAAGCTGAAGCATGCCGCACTGAATGAGGGAGTAATCATCAGCACGTGACTGCCAAGCGTTCATAACGTCTTGGTTCTCTGGGATGGGTGCTTCACCTAGCGGTGCTTCTAGGACATAATCTTTCTTGGCTGCTATGAGGATGATCCTCAGGTTCCGGACCCAGTCCGAATAGTTGCTGCCATCATCTTTCAGCTTGGTTTTCTCTAGGAACGCGTTGAAGTTCATGTTGACATGAGCGTTGGCCATTTGATCTACAAGACATATTTTGCAAAGACTTTAGACTAAGTTCATGATAATTAAGTTCATCTAATCAAATTATTTAATGAACTCCCACTCAGATTGACATCCCTCTAGTCATCTAAGTGTTACACGATCCGAGTCGACTAGGCCGTGTCCGATCATCACGTGAGACGGACTAGTCATCATCGGTGAACATCTCCATGTTGATCGTATCTTCCATACGACTCATGTTCGACCTTTCGGTCTCTGTGTTCCGAGGCCATGTCTGTACATGCTAGGCTCTTCAAGTTAACCCTAAGTGTTTTGCATGTGTAAAACTGTCTTACACCCGTTGTATGTGAACGTAAGGATCTATCACACCCGATCATCACGTGGTGCTTCAAAACGACGAACTTTAGCAACGGCGCACAGTTAGGGGGAACACTTTCTTGAAATTATTATAAGGGATCATCTTATTTACTACCGTCGTTCTAAGTAAACAAGATGCATAAACATAATAAACATCACATGCAATTATATAATAGTGACATGATATGGCCAATATCATATAGCTCCTTTGATCTCCATCTTCGGGGCTCCATGATCATCTTCGTCACCGGCATGACACCATGATCTCCATCATCATGTCTTCATGAAGTTGTCACGCCAACGACTACTTCTACTTCTATGGCTAACACGTTTAGCAATAAAGTAAAGTAATTTACATGGCGTTCTTCAATGACACGTAGGTCATACAAAAATAAAGACAACTCCTATGGCTCCTGCCGGTTGTCATACTCATCGACATGCAAGTCGTGATTCCTATTACAAGAACATGATCTCATACATCACAATATATCATTCATCATTCATCACAACTTCTGGCCATATCACATCACATGACAATTGCTGCAAAAACAAGTTAGACGTCCTCTAATTGTTGTTGCATCTTTTACGTGGCTTCAATTGGGTTCTAGCAAGAACTTTTTCTTACCTACGAATAACCACAACGTGATTTTGTCAACTTCTATTTACCCTTCATAAGGACCCTTTTCGTTGAATCCGCTCCAACTAAAGTGGGAGAGACAGACACCCGCTAGCCACCTTATGCAACTAGTGCATGTCAGTCGGTGGAACCTGTCTCACGTAAGCGTACGTGTAAGGTCGGTCCGGGCCGCTTCATCCCATAATACCGCTGAAGCAAAATAAGACTAGTAGCGGCAAGCAAGTTGACAAGATCTACACCCACAACAAATTTGTGTTCTACTCGTGCAATAGAGAACTACGCATAAACCTGGCTCTGATACCACTGTTGGGGAACGTTGCAGAAAATTAAAATTTTTCCTACGGTTTCACCAAGATCCATCTATGAGTTCATCTAAGCAACGAGTGATAGGAGAGGCAAGCATCTACATACCACTTGTAGATCGCGTGCGGAAGCGTTCAAGGGAACGGGGATGATGGAGTCGTACTCGGCGTGATCCAAATCACTGATGACCAAGTGCTGAACGGACAACACCTCCGCGTTCAACACATGTACGGAGCGGACGACGTATCCTCCTTCTTGATCTAGCAAGGGGGAAGGATAGGTTGAGGAAGAAGGCTCCAGCAGCAGCACGACGGCGTGATGATGGTGGAGAGGCAGTACTCCGACAGGGCTTCGCCAAGCACTCAACGGAGGAGGAGAGGTGTTGGGGAGGGGAGGGGCTGCGCCTTGGATCAGGTGTTCAGCCCTTCCCTCGCCCCTCTATTTATAGGGGAAGGGGAAGGGGGCCGGCCCCCTCTAGATGAGATATAGAGGGGGGGGGGCGGCGGCCAGGGAGGAGGGCTTGCCCCCCAAGCAAGGGGGCACCCCCACTAGGGTTCCCCCCCCCCCAACCCTAGGTGCATGGGCCCAAGGGGGGGCCAGCCCTCTAGGGGCTGGTTCCCTGACCCTTGGGGCCCATGAGGCCCTCTGAGAGGGGCGGCCCCTCCCGGTGGACCCCCGGAACCCCTCCGGTGGCCCCGGTACAATATCGATATGCCCCCGAAACTTTCCGGTGTTCGTATGACAACTTCCCATATATAAATCTTCACCTCCGGACCATTTCGGAACTCCTAGTGACGTCCAGGATCTCATCCGGGACTCCGAACAACATTCGGTAATCACATACAAGTCTTCCTAATAACCCTAGCGTCACCGAACCTTAAGTGTGTAGACCCTACGGGTTCGGGAGACATGCAGACATGACCGATATGGCTCTCCGGACAATAACCAATTGCGGGATCTAGATACCCATGTTGGCTCCCACATGCTCCTCGATGATCTCATCGGATGAACCACGATGTCGAGGATTCAATCAACCCCGTATACAATTCCCTTTGTCAATCGGTACGTTACATGCCCGAGACTCGATCGTTGGTATCCCAATACCTTGTTCAGTCTCATTACCGGCAAGTCACTTTACTCGTACCGTAGTGCATGATCCCATGACCAAACACTTGGTCACTTTGAGCTCATTATGATGATGCATTACCGAGTGGGCCCAGAGATACCTCTCCGTCATACAGAGTGACAAATCCCAGTCTCGATCCGTGTCAACCCAACAGACACTTTCGGAGATACCTGTAGTGCACCTTTATAGTCGCCCAGTTACATTGTGACGTTTGGTACACCCAAAGCACTCCTACGGTATCCGGGAGTTACACGATCTCATGGTCTAAGGAAGAGATACTTGACATTGGAAAAGCTCTAGCAAAACAAACTACACGATCTTGTGCTATGCTTAGGATTGGGTCTTGTCCATCACATCATTCTCCTAATGATGTGATCCCGTTGTCAACGACATCTAATGTCCATAGTCAGGAAACCATGACTATCTGTTGACCAACGAGCTAGTCAGGGACGTATTTGGTCTAAGTATTCACACGTGTATTACGATTTCCGGATAATACAATTATAGCATGAATAAAAGACAATTATCATGAACAAGGAAATATAATAATAATCCTTTTATTATTGCCTCTAGGGCATATTTCCAACAATTTTCCCTTCTTACCAGAGATATATACTCTAGTCCCCTCGTGTGATTCGACCTGGATAAGTATGACCTTGCAATGAGGATTATGAGATAATCCAGTTTTCTGTCCGGCATCACTGGAACGAGAAAGAGGCCGGGTTGGCACAAGAGTGACCTACTCGCCTTGAGACTGGCAACATATATCATGAGGCAAAAAGAACGGAAGCAATATGTGATGGAAATATGCCCTAGAGGCAATAATAAAATAGTTATTATTATATTTCCTTAATCATGATAAAGGTTTATTATTCATGCTAGAATTGTATTGATCGAAAACTTAAATACATGTATGGATACATAAACAAATACGATATCTCTAGTAAGCCTCTACTAGACTAGCTCGTTGATCAAAGATGGTTAAGGTTTCCTAACCATGGACATGTGTTGTCACTTGATAACGGGATCACATCATTAGGAGAATGATGTGATGGACTAGACCCATCCGTTAGCTTAGCATATGATCGTTAATTTTATTGTTATTGCTTTCTTAATGTCAAATACATATTCCTTCGACTATGAGATCATGCAACTCACGGATATCGGAGGAATACCTTGTGTGCTATCAAACGTCACAACCTAACTGGGTGATCATAAAGATGCTCTACAGGTATCTCCAAAGGTGTCTATTGAGTTGGCATGGACCGAGATTAGAATTTGTCACTCCGTGTATCGGAGAGGTATCTCTGGGCCATCTCGGTAATACGCATCACAAGAAGCTTGCAAGGAAAGTGACTAAGGAGTTAGTTACGAGATCATGTATTACGGAATGAGTAAAGGTACTTGCCGGTAACGAGATTGAACTAGGTATGGAGATGCTGACGATCGAATTTCGGGCAAGTAACATACCGACAGACAAAGGGAATTACATGTTGTCATTAGGTTCGACCGATAAAGATCTTCGTAGAATATGTAGGAACCAATATGGGCATCCAGGTTCCGCCATTGGTTATTGACTGGAGAGGCGTCTCAGTCATGTCTACATCATTCTCGAATCCGTAGGGTCCGCACGCTTAACATTCGTTGATGATATAGTATTATATGAGTTATGTGATTTGGTGACCTAATATTGTTTAGAGTCCCGGATGAGATCACGGACATGACAAGGAGCTCCGAAATGGTGCGAAGGTAGGACAATGCTATTTGTACACTGGAAAGGTTTCGGGGTGTATCGGTTAGTCATCGGATCAGCGGAAGGGATTCCGGGAAGCCCCGGGAGGTTAATGGGCCTTATGGGCCAAGAGAGGGGAACACACCAGCCCACAAGGGGCTGGAGCGCCCCTCCTCTGTGCTGCCGGCCCTATGGATGGAAGGGGGGAGGGCTAGCCCGATGATCGGCAAGCCATAGATAATAAATGGATCTTCAAGAAAAAGATGGACGCTGATGGTAATGTCGCTATCTACAAAGCTCGACTTGTCGCAAAAGATTTTCGACAAGTTTAAGGGGTTGACTATGATGAGACTTTCTCACCCGTAGTGATGCTTAAGTTTGTTCGAATCATGTTAGCAATTGTCGCATTTTATAAATATAAAATCTAGCATATGGACGTCAAAACTGCATTCCTGAATCGATTTTTAAAGAATTGCTGTATATGATGCAACCAGAAGGTTTTGTCGATCCTAAAGGTGCTAACAAAGTGTGCAAGCTCCAACAATCCATCTATGGACTGGTGCAAGCATCTCGGAGTTGGAATATATGCTTTGATGAGGTGATCAAAGCATATGGTTTTATACAGACTTACGGTGAAGCCTGTATTTACAAGAAAGTGAGTGGAGCTCTATAGCATTTCTGATATCATATGTGGATGACATATTGTTGATTGGAAATGATATAGAAATTCTGGATAGCATAAAAGGATACTTGGATAAGAGTTTTTTTTAATGAAAGACCTCGGTGAAGCTGCTTACATATTGAGCATCAAGATCTATAGGGATAGATCGAGACGCTTAATAGGACTTTCATAAAGCACATACCTTGGCAAAGTTTTTGAAGAAGTTCAAAATGGTCCAGTCAAAGAAGGGGTTCTTGCCTGTGTTGCAAGGTGTGAATTTGAGTAAGACTCAAAACCCGACCACGGCAGAAAATAGAGAGAGAGAATGAAAGTCACTCCCTATGCCTCAGCCATACGTTCTATAAAGTATGCCATGCCATGTACCAGACCTGTTGTGTGCCTTGCCACTAGTTTGGCACTGGGGTACAATAGTGATCCAGGAGTGGATCCCTGGACAACGGTCAAAATTATCCTTAGTTACCTAAGAGGACTAAGGAAATGTTTCTCGGTTATGAAGGTGATAAAAGGGTTCATCATAAATGGTTACGTCGATGCAAGCTTTGACACCGGAACGGATGACTCTGAGTCTCAATCTGGATATGTATTGAAAGTGGGAGCAATTAGTTAGAGTAGCTCCATGCAAAGCATTGTAGACATAGAAAATTGCAAAATACATACGGATCTGAATAAGGCAGGCCCATTGTCTAAACATCTCTCACAAGCAAAACATGACCACACCTTGGTAAACTCTTTCGCTTTGTTTGGATGTTGATATTCTGGGCCATGGCATTGAATTGGCCCCAATATCAAATCTCCTTGACTTTGATATTGACATTGAGCATGAATTCTGCTGTTTGGATGTGCACAGAATTGCCGCTTGGAATTGGCTGAGAGGCTCAATTCTGAAGCTTGTTTGGATGGTCTTTCTCTACATTGGAATTGCCCATTTGTCAAATGATGAAAATTGAACTTTGATGTAATGTTTGAAACTACATTGTATTCAATATGTACATATACAGCAGGACTACAATGTAATATATTTTTTGAATGATTATATATGAAGAATACAATGGCAGCAGCACATATTCTATAGCAGCAACACTTATTCCATAGCAGCAGCACATATTAGCAGCACTTATAAATCAGCAGCACTTGCACATCAGCACTTATACAGCAGCAGCACATATACAACAGCACTTATACATCAGCAGCACTTGCACAGCAGCAGCACATATACAGCAGCACATGTACAGCAGCACTTGTACAACAGCACCAGCACTTTTCATCAGCAACAATTATAACAGCAGCACTTATAAATCGGCACTTAGCCAACAACAACATATAACATAGAAAATTCAAGTACGATCAAATGAAGCACACAATACATATATTTTCCATCATTACATGACATAGGAAATTCAAGTACAACAAGTTCATACCTATTACATGAAACAAAGAAACGACATAAGCACTTGAAACTAATCAAACATTGTTCTTCTCGTTGAGCATCAATAGCCACTCCTTCCTAAACTACATGGGTAACTCCATAAGCGCTTGGAATAAACGTTCACTAAGGATGAGTTTACCATATGCTCGTAACATGTCTGAACGAGCCAAATCTGGGATCTTTTCAAGGGCAGCAAGGATTTCAAGAGGAGGAGTAACCTTGGGCAGTTCTAGTGGCTCAAGTGATTTCATAACATCTTGAAAAGAACCCTTCATTTCTCCAAGCATGCACAAGATAGCATCACCTGTTCGCTGCCTTTTTGGTGGCAATTCTGGAGAGGCTTCAACGACTACTTCATCTAGTTCTATTGGTTGCGCCGCACTTTCAGCACCTGTCATTGCACCATCACCGGTTGCATGATCTTTGGAGTATATTGTTAATATTGCCTCCCAATTCTTCACTTCTTTGTTCTTGTAACCAGCTGCCTTCGGATTAGCCTGCACACACATACAAAGTAAATCACTTGCATGCATACATGATAGAATAAATTAACTAAACATCATTTTTTACCTGGACATATTTGTTCCAAACATCATCACTATCCATGAGTAGCTTGTTATTGACCCAATCCCAACCAAACCCGCTCTGAGAAAGAATCTTGCTAATTGTACCACAATGCTTGTCAAAAGTTTTCATCCTTGAACATATTTTCTCCTTTGTGACATGTAGTCCGCACTTATCATGTATTGCCTTTATAGCAGCATTGTATACATGTGGCTTCCATCCATTTTGGCCCTGATCACCTCTGTTGTGATGTTCAACAAAAACATCCGACAATACCTTATCCATCTCATCTGTCCATGTCAAGTAATCTCTACTAAACTTCTTCTTTGTTTCTTCAACCATGGTGCTGAAAGTAAAAATTTGAATAACAATTGACAAACAAAAGGAAACATATATTAATTGCTTTCTCGTGGTGATGATGTACAAAATATCCAAACGTCACCATACGATAGCTATGCACAAAAGAGAACATCCAGCTACCACAAAAGCAAAAGATATCATCTTGCTAATCCAACATCTAGCTACCACAAAAGCAAAATACATCATCTTGCTAAATCACATGTCATACTACTGCTGTAAATTTGCATGCGCCACAACATATTCAGCAAACATGTCATTAGATAATTGGTTCCTGAAGTTGGTCCATGCATTAGTGACTTGAACACTTCTTATTGAGTTAGCATCATCAACCTCAATTGGCTGGGAAGCTATTTCATTATCCACTTCATGCAGCAATAAGTCATCCATCATATGTTGCCTATCCCTTGCAAAGTTGTGTAACACACAACAAGCATTAATGATTCGAATCTGCAACAATGTTCTCTTTACGTAAGAATTTTTCAGTATGTTATGCATCTTATTGAAAACCCAATGGACACATGTTACCTGGTCCTTTATGTCAAAGAAACTTTGAGTGCGAAGAATACCCCACTTCTTCTTCCACAACCCAAAAGTTCTCTCTACTACATTTCTAGCACGAGAGTGGCGCAAGTTATATAGCTCTTTGGCATTTTGGGGTTGTTGCTGACTTGATGCCCACTCTTTCAAGTGATACCGAGTGGATCTGAATGGAGCTAGAAATCCAGGTCCATTTGTGTAACCAGCATCAGCTAAGTAATATCTTCCTATTGTTAAACAAGTGAGTTAGGTTGGTTGTAGCATACGAAATTAAAGAGAACAAAAAGCCAAGAGAAAAAGCCATACCATGAGGTACAACAAATGCATCTTGGCGATCAGTTCTCATGGAGTCGTGTAGGACTCTAGAGTCCGAAGCGGAACCCTCCCAGCCAGGTAAGACATACAGAAATTTCATGTTCCAGTCCACCACACCAAGCATGTTAGTACTGACGTCTTGTTTTCTATTCCTGTACCTCCCTTGGGCAGCCACAGGAACGGAAACATCTACATGACAGCCATCTAATGCTCCTAGTGCATCACCAAACCACTTCCATTTGTAGTCATCGGGAGGTTGAACATTAGCATCTGGAAGCTTAATGAACTCCCCATGCATAGATAGAATGGCTCTTAACACTGCGGAAAAGTGAGTACTTATAGTTCCCAAAGACCGCTTGTATGTGCCTCGAAGCAACCTCATTTTCAGACCGTGACCCACTACTAGCAAGAACATGGCAACCTTTTCTTCCACAGCCACATACACACTATCACGCAGACCACACCTCTCATGCAACATGGTACATAAATCATGAAAATTTCTTTTCGTTAAACGTAGCTGATCATAGCATGCCACTTCTGAGCCATCATACATATCCTTCAACAAATACTTCCTAAGTGTGTGTTTGTGCTCATCATCACTAAAACTACCTAATCCACGAGGTGCTCTTTGTGAAATAAGGTATGCCATTCCGACAAGAACAGATTCAAAGTAAACTTCTGTCAATATTATCCTTTTCCTCTTTCTCCTTTTGTTCTCTTCAGTTATGTATGAAATCATGTCTACTTGATCTGGCATTATGAAACTACACAATAATTATATAATTAGACAACAATTGTTTGTACAGATTATGAATCAACAAATTGCATATTCAAGCAAGCATCAAAAGGATAAAAGGGGAACTTTTACAACTATCAAACCATCACATGTTAAACAGAACTTTTACAACTATCAAACCATTACCTTGGATCTGCCTGCTGCTGCTGCTCGAGGTCCATCCTCGAATCGATCTTCAGACCAATCAATTGACCTGTTGTTTGAAAGGAAAAATACATCAGCAAACAAACATATACTGTTGGGATTAGAAGGGGATTGGGTTTCTGTCTAGGTTAGGGTTGAGGATGGAGGAAGAACGGGCCATGGGGATGAAGAAAGAACTGCCCATGGGGGTGGGGAAGCCTGCCGCGACAACCACCATGAGAGGGAGCGCCGTGCGCCGTGCTGCTCGGGAAGACGGTGGCCAGGGGTGGCGAGCGCAAAGGAGAAGGGTGCGGTCTGGAAGGGAAGGAGAGGGACGTGCCCACACGCAAGGGAGGAAGGGATCCGCCGAAGAGAGAGGGTGCGAAGGAGATGGTGGACGGGATCTGACCTGCGCTACCGGGAGCTCCGCGTCGGGGCAGTGCGCGCCGCTTCTCCCCGCCTCTTCTCCCGCTCGAGCCTGCCTCTTCTGTTTCTGGAGAGGTCGAAGCGGTATGGTTGCGGGCTGGTTCCCGAATATCAGCCAAAATCGAGCTCCCCCCCTCTGAATTCGGGAACAGGTACGCGGGCTTTCAGAGCGGGGCAACGAATATTTCAGCCCAATTCTGTGGGCTGATTCCTTGTACATCTAAACAGCGGAATTCGGGCTAGCCAATGCCAATATCAATATCTAAGTCTGAATATCAACATCCAAACGAAGTGTTTGGGTGATTGAGTCACATGGCGATGTGAACTATGAGTGTTAATCACATGGTGATGTGAACTAGATTATTGACACTAGTGCAAGTGGGAGACTGATGGAAATATGCCCTAGAGGCAATAATACAATAGTTATAATTATATTTCCTTAAGCATGATAAAGGTTTATTATTCATGCTATAATTGTATTGATTGGAAACTTAAATACATGTGTGGATACATAAACAAAAACTGTGTCCCTAGTAAGGCTCAACTAGACTAGCTCGTTGATCAAAGATAGTTCAGGTTTCCTAACCATGGACATGTGTTGTCACTTGATAACGGGATCACATCATTAGGAGAATGATGTGATGGACAAGACCCATCCATTAGCTTAGCATATGATTGTTCAGTTTATTGCTATTTCTTTCTTAATGTTAAATACATATTCCTTCGACTATGAGATCATGCAACTCCCAGATACCAAAGGTATACCTTTTGTGCTATCAAATGTCACAACATAACTGGGTGATCATAAAGATGCTCTACAGGTATCTCCGAAGGTGTCCGTTGAGTTGGCATGGATCGAGATTAGGTTTGTCACTCCGTGTATCAGAGAGGTATCTCTGGGCCATCTCGATAATACACATCACAAGAAGTTTGCAAGCAAAGTGACTAAGGAGTTAGTTATGAGATGATGTATTACAAAATGAGTAAAGAGACTTGCCGGTAACGAGATTGAACTAGGTATGAAGATACCGACGATCGAATCTCGGGCAAGTAACATACCCACAGACAAAGGGAATTATGTATGTTGACATAAGGTTCGACCGATAAAGATCTTTGTAGAATATGTAGGAACCAATATGGGCATCCAGATTCCTTATTGGTTATTTATCGAAGAGGCGTCTCGGTCATGTTTACATCATTCTCGAACCCATAGGGTCCGCACGCTTAATGTTCGTTGACGATATAATATTATATGAGTTATGTGATTTGGTGATCGAATATTGTTCGGAGTCTCGGATGATATCACGGACATGATGAGGAGCTACGAATGGTCCAAAGGTAAAGATTGATGTATAGGACGATGCTATTTGGACACCAAAAAGGTTTCGAAGTGTATCAGGTAGTCATCGGATCACCGGAAATGCCCCGATAGGTTAATGGGCCTTATGGGCCAAGAGAGGGGAACACACCACCCCACAAGGGGCTGGCGCGCCCCTCCTCTTGGCCGCAGGCCCTATGGATGGAAAGGGGGAGGGCTGGCCCCTCTTTCCTTCCCTCCACCTAAGAGGAAGGAAAAGGGGTGGGGGCGCCACCCTCTCCTGCCTTCCCCCCTCAGGCAAACAAGGAAGGGGGGGGCAAAGGGAAGGCGCCCAAGGGGACCGGCCGGCCACCTTGGGGTGCACTCAAGGCTGCCTCCCCCACATATATATATATATGAGAGGGAGGGGTGCCACACAACCGATGACAATCTCTTAGCCGTGTGCGGCGCCCCTCTCCACAGTTTAGTCATTTGTCTAGTTTTCCACTATGCACGGCGAAGCCATGCGGGAACGAGTTCACCATTATCGTCACCACACCGTCGTGCTGCCGGAACTCATCTACCACTTCGCCCGTCTTGCTGGATCAACAAGGCGAAGATGTCATCGAGTTGAACGTGTGCTGAACGCGGAGGTGCCGTACGTTCGGTACTTGATCGACTGGATCGCGAAGGTGTTCGACTACATCAACCGCGTTAATAAACGCTTCCGCTTTATGGCCCACGAGGGTACGTAGACATACTCTCCCCTCTCGTAGCTATGCATCTCCATGGACAGATCTTGCGTGTGCATAGATTTTTTTTTCCATGCAATGTTCCCCAATAATATGTGCTTTACAAGTTTGTCGAGTCGGCTTCATCAGACACTTGGAGTCGGCACGCTTTACTAGAAGCCATCACTGACTGGCCGAGCCGGATGCAATCCGACCCGCGACCAAGTGGATGAGAAACTAAGGGGTCGCGCGCTTAAGTGAAAGGTACCTGTGAGGTTGGATCTGACTTCGCTTGCCGGATGAGATCCGACCAGGACTTGGATACGAGCCGAGCAGACTTTGGGGTTTTCGATCCATGCGGGGCCCATGTGATGAGCCTGCGGTGGATGCCTATATATGGTAGAGGTGCGGCAGACCTTTTCGATTGATCGCTTCAACGTCGTCATTAGGCTTTGCATGTGTTACAACTAGTCACCTCTACTCGGAACCCCGACTAAGTGATCGGACCTAGCAGTCTGCCACACGGTGTTCCTCTTGCACCAGTGGATACCAATAGAGGCAGTGTGCTCGTGATGCTCCAGCAAGCCTGTTCGAGGGATCCGGCGTTCGTCTGCTCGAGGGAGATCGACGAGGAGAAGGAGACGACCCTGGTGACGCGCTGCTCCGACTCTTCTTCCGCTGCGAGGGACTGCACGTCTCTAATCTCGTAATCCATCTCCTAAGCCCAAGAGGACATAGGTGGTTGAATGAGTGAGTTTATTTGGATTCATCAAACTCGTACGTTTATGAGTATAGTCAAATACTCCCTCTCTCTCAGTTTACAAGGCGTGCGCGTATCCCTAGGTCGTCAATTTAACCAACCTAATGCAAGTAATATATTACAAAAAATATACCAATATAAACTTTAGATGTTCTATTTTCAGAAGACATGATTTTTGTGTTATATAGTTTATATTAGGGTGATCAAATTGGCAACCTAGGTATACGCGTAGGACTTGTAAACTAAGACGGAGGGAGTAGTACATTAGTTGCTAAATAATAAAATACGAAGTTAGCAACAACAAGCTAAGCACATATGCATTAAAGACTTTAGTTGCTAAACTCTTTAATGCACTTCAAACTCCGGTCCAAGCACATGTTCATAGAGGCCTTGATGTGACAACTAGTGCTATTTCCAATATTGATTACCATGATATGATTAATATCTTTTCTAAACAATTATAAATAATGTAGTCAATGCGATTTCAAGATTAACTACCATTAATGTAATTAATGTAATTAAAAATACTATCTAGGGTGCAATCTTAATCAACGGTGCATTATCCGTCTTTTTTCATATCGGTACTAATCCGGATTGTGGATGAACATCTCAACAAAATCAGGATTGGATACGAAATTAAAGATCACGTGCACGTTTCTTTGTACTACATATTAAATCTACATGCAAGACGTGTTTAAATAGAAAACATGTGAAATCTTGAACTTGCGCTTTTGTAGGCAAATACCATGTTTGCTTGGGTTGTAGCTACAAATACTCGGATTATAGACCATTTTCCGTAAATTAAAAGCGTGTGGTATTCTTTTCTCCCGTTGCAACAAACGGACTCTTTTGCTAGTATGACTTAAAATACGAGGGGCACAAACAAACCAGGATTGAGGTACTACAGTATACTCATGTGAAAAAGTGGACAAAATGACACATCTGTGTTTGCTCTAATTTAACATGAATGTGACAGTTCTGCCCACTGGCACATAGCGTATCATTTTCGGAAAGCCAACCAAATGCACGTCATTTTAATGAAATTTCTCGTTACATTTCTGGCTAGAGAAAAGTTTAATGACCCCGTACGTCGCCGGGGTTGCCCGGCTGGTCACCAGCCAGCTCCACCATCATGTAAAACGGGAGGCAGATCGAAGCGGCGTGCGAAAATCACCGCGGCGAATTAAAGTATTCCGCCGCCACCGGCCCCAAATACAAAGCGCCCTCGGCCCGTCCCCTTTTATAGCCCCCCCGTCTCCTCCACCTCCCTCTCGTCCCCGTTCCATCCCACCTCCCCCAGCCTCCTCCACGCTCCCTCGCGCGCAGGGGCTCCGGGCCGAGGACGCAAGCGCGCAACCAACTCAACTCACCCACCCCGACCGCGCGTTGGAGCTCCCCGCGGAATTCGCAGCCATGCTGTCCGCGCGCACCGCCGCCGCGTCCCCCGCCGCCTCCCTGGTACGGACGCCACGGCCGTCTCCACGCGCTCTCGCTCGCTCGTCCCGCTCTCGCTCCGGCGTCTCGCGCCTCGCCGCTCGCTTCGACTCGCATGATTGCGCTGTGTTTACGGTGCTCTGGATGTTTGTGCGAGGAAGTAAGCTTCGTGTGTTTGTGTTTTGTCTGACGCTGCAGTGGAAGCGCGGAGATGGCGCGGGGGGCCGCGGCGA
The DNA here is from genome assembly GCF_002162155.2 of Triticum dicoccoides. Lineage (NCBI taxonomy): Eukaryota > Viridiplantae > Streptophyta > Magnoliopsida > Poales > Poaceae > Triticum > Triticum dicoccoides. Next base: position 120,269,619 of record NC_041385.1, read on the forward strand.
CGGATGCACGAGCTGTTTGGAGGTGCGGAGGAGGGCCGCGGCCGTGACGGTCCGCGCGGCGCAGCCCAAGAGGGTCGAGGCGGTGGCGATGGAGTCGGCCGCCGAGACCGCGGAGGCCGAGAAGGAGGTGGCCGCCGAGAAGGAGGTGGCGGCGGCGGGCGGCGGCGTGGAGGACAAGTACGGCGAGGACAGGGCCACGGAGGAGCTGCCCGTCACGCCATGGGCCTTCTCCGTCGCGAGGTGAGCGGCGCGGATCGGATCGGATCGCTGGATCTGGGTGAGGCGGACGTTTCGATGGGTCGATCTGGGCGGGGATCGATCCATTTGGGTTAGCTATACGGTTTCCTCCGCGTGCTGCTTCGCCTAAGCTATACTAATATTTTACTAGTTCATTTCAGAACTTTGACGTGCCTAGAAGTCAGTATGCGTGTCTCGTTTGCTTGCATCACCCGAAACAAATCTGAACTGCGTAGTAGATTTCCGTGTGTGGGGCGCTCGGCAGCGGAAAGTAACTGTCCCTTTCTCCTGCTGGTGCAGCCCACTTCAGCTGACTTTTGTTGTTTCCTCGCACCCACTATGGGTCACCCGGTATTGTTGGAGTCGTCCAGCTGGTCGCGTTAAAATTTCAAGTAATATTACTTTTACAATTCCAGTTTCACTCTAGTGAGAGAAAATTGTTATAATTTAAAGCGGATCTGGGTTACCGCTGGGCGGATTTCGGGTAGGTTGTTAGTAGTTGAGCAAAACAACGAATTGGCTGTTTTGTTTTGATTTTGGTTTCTTCTATTTTTTGCTTTCTTGTGGGTGGAGTATATTCTAATCTGGCAAAGAAGATAATCTGGCCCACAACAATATTTGTGTCTTGTTTTCTCCACTGCCCCCGACAGCGAAATTTGGCTGCAAATTGATACTGAATCGACAGCCGTATGGTAAACTTTACTCCGTAGCATATAATTTTGTTATAGTTAACTAACTGAATCGACAGCCGTATGGTAAACTTTACTCCGTAGCATATAATTTTGTTATAGTTAACTAAAAGCAATCAGCGAACGGTAGTTTCAGCAAGGAAAATCAAAAGTACCCAATTGACCACGGTGATTTTAGAAAAACCTTCTGTAATTTTTTTATTTGGTTTGGAAGATTGTTTCATGTCAATGGACAATCCTGCAGTGGGCCAAATAAGTTTTGGTCATTATGTTAACACGAATGCTAATAGACCTTTTGTGCCACAGTGGTTACACCCTTCTGAGAGATCCGCATCACAACAAGGGACTGGCCTTTACCGAGAGGGAGCGGGATGCGCACTACTTGCGTGGCCTTCTTCCTCCAGGAGTTGTCTCCCAGGATCTCCAAGTATGTGGAACCATCACTAGCCAATATAAGCTGTAAATCATTTTGGTCTTCTTTTTCCTAAGGTTTTCTTAATGTGTATGCAGGTGAAGAAGATCATGCACAACCTTCGCCAGTACAAGGTCCCGTTGCAGCGTTATGTGGCCATGATGGACCTTCAGGTAGCACAATTAGTCATGTTGATTCTATGAACTATAGATTCGTTCTTGTAAGAAGATTAGCTATGTAATGCAGCGAATTCCTTTTTGAAGATCTGATAAAACCCACACTGCACCAATGTAGTCAATTTGTTGCAGTTAAAATGATTTATTGATTGCAAAATTTTGCACAATGTTGTGTGATTTCAGGAGAGAAATGAGAGGCTTTTCTACAAGCTTCTAATTGATAACGTGGAGGAGCTGCTCCCTGTGGTTTATACACCAACTGTAGGTGAAGCCTGCCAGAAGTATGGGAGCATATTTAGGCGCCCACAGGGTCTGTATGTCAGCTTGAGAGACAAGTATGTTTGCCCAGCTTTTTTTTATCAAACTTGCAAGAATTATGTACTGTGTTTTTTATTGGGACTGATTGGAGGTGTATTGTAGGGGGAAGGTCATTGACGTGCTAAGGAACTGGCCTGAGAGGAACATTCAAGTTATTGTAGTCACTGATGGTGAGCGCATTTTGGGGCTTGGAGATTTGGGTTGTCAGGTATGCTTGTCTAATTAGCTTCTTACTTCAGAAACTGTGCTTATATATTTTTGAAATGATATCCTATAGGGAATGGGAATTCCTGTTGGCAAACTTTCTCTGTACACTGCCCTTGGAGGAGTTCGCCCGTCAGCTGTAAGTATTTACATATGTTTTGGTCTTCTTTAGTTATTGTTTTAGTCTTCTTTAGTTATCCCAGTATATTTGCTATCAACAAGCTGCAAAAACAATAAAATAACTTCAATCTTTTTAATGTTCACTTTGCAGTGCTTGCCTATTACAATTGATGTTGGTACTAACAATGAGCAATTGCTCAATGACGAGTTCTACATCGGGCTTCGGCAAAGACGTGCTACTGGAGAGGTATGCACATGTGCAAATTTTGCTTGAAGAACCAAGACGTTATCAAAATAACCAGCACTTAAAATCTGATCTGTGCATTGTCCTTGATGGCAGGAGTATCATGAACTCATGGAAGAGTTCATGGATGCTGTTAAACAAATATATGGTGAAAAAGTTCTCATCCAGGTCAGTTCAGACACCTAGTAAATTGCATGTTATATGGTGATCATTTTGACTTTTTATCACAATAATACTGAATTTCCTTTGCACCAGTTTGAAGACTTTGCCAATCACAATGCATTTGATTTGCTTGCGAAATATAGCAAGAGTCATCTTGTTTTCAATGATGATATCCAGGTTGGTGAACTACTTGTTTCAGTTTTATCACGTGCTACCGTTCTGTTCTTCAGTATCTCTAATTCGCTATATATTTCAGTTTGTTGCCTTCTCTGCTGATATAAAATGTGTTGATTGCAGGGAACAGCATCTGTGGTCCTTGCAGGTCTGTTATCTTCACTGAAGGTTGTCGGTGGAACCCTAGCAGAGCACACCTATTTGTTCCTTGGTGCTGGCGAGGTTAGTCAAAACTCCTCGCGGTGTAATTTTTGCTGAACTGTTAAATTATAATGCATTATCTGGAACACATCTGACGGTGCATTTTACTGCAGGCTGGAACTGGTATTGCAGAACTCATTGCTCTTGAGATTTCAAAACAGGTAACTGGCTCAGGCTTTCAAAATGTCAGTGTGGCATATATAGTTTTAATATCAATGCTACAGCTAAGTCATGCTGGTTTTGATTAATTTATAGACAAATGCTCCAATTGAAGAGTGCCGCAAGAAGGTTTTTCTGGTGGATTCGAAGGTATGGAGGCAAAGAAAGTTATTAGTACGATATTGATTTTGAACACAGACTGACACAATTTTATTCTATTATATATGCAGGGTTTGATCGTTAGTTCCAGAAAAAACTCCCTTCAGCCATTCAAGACATCTTGGGCACATGAGCGCGAACCTGTGACAACCTTGTTAGATGCCATCAAGGTAGTCATTCTTTATGTGCATTTAAGAATTCAATTCAATTAGTACTGATGCTTTCACTGGAAATTGTTCTGTTAAGGTTATATTATTATTTTATTGTATCTCCTAAAGTTCTTTTATTATCTCTGTAGTCCATCAGACCTACGGTGCTGATCGGAACATCTGGAGTTGGGAGGGCTTTCACTAAGGAAGTTATTGAAGCTATGGCTTCTTTCAACGAGGTAATTTGAATTTTGAACATTGTTGTTGTTCACGTTGTAACTTTCTGGGATCAGTGAGACAGTTGAATAACTTCTGATCTAAAATTGTAAATGCAGAGACCTGTCATCTTCTCATTGTCAAATCCAACATCGCATTCTGAATGTACTGCTGAAGAAGCATACAAATGGACCAAGGTTAGTTTGCCAACATACACAGAGAGCTGGCTGCAAATTCGTTGAAGTCAAAACATTTGATGTTACTCATTTAGTTATTGTGCTATCCATGAAATGCAACAAAGCTTAATGAAAGACACTTCATGTTTGCTTTCTTCTTATACTTGTATATCTTCATAGCTAGTGCATCATAATTGGCACAAAAAGGGTTCACTAAAACATGCAAATGCATCTGCGTATTTGCAGGGTCGTGCAGTGTTTGCCAGCGGAAGTCCGTTTGACCCTGTGGAGTATGATGGAAAGATTCATGTGCCTGGCCAGGTATTTTTCTTTTAATCTTTTCCAATGGGGGGCAATCTTGCTGATATGAAGTCCTGCTCAGTCAAAGTAAAAGTTCTTCATACCTGATTGTCTGGGCTATCACAACAGGCAAACAATGCTTACATTTTCCCTGGATTTGGCCTTGGTGTTGTGATTTCTGGAGCAATCCGCGTGCATGAGGACATGCTTCTTGCTGCCTGTAAGTGCCTCTGACGAACATGTTATCCATGATTGCCTGCCAGTATGCCAAGCATTTCCTCAAAAATATTAACCATATTATGGGAAGCTTATCAATGTTTCATGTGTTCAAACAGCGGAAACACTAGCTGCACAGGCCACAAAGGAGAATTTCGACAAGGGATCCATCTTTCCACCCTTCACCAACATCAGAAAGATATCTGCCCTCATCGCTGCTAGCGTGGCTGCAAAAGCCTACGAACTCGGTATGTTCTCCGACACCCTTGCCCCCCTTCAGGCCTCATGGAATACCTGTGCTTGACATTGCTCAAACTTTTTTCTGCAGGCTTGGCGACTCGCCTGCCGCGGCCGAGAGATCTGGAGAAATATGCGGAGAGCTGCATGTACACCCCTGTCTACCGCAGCTATCGTTAATGCAGTGGAGATCAATTTTGCAGTAATAAAACGCAAGGTCGCAGGATGCTGCGACGCTGTTGTTGTCTGTCGCTGTTCTTGCTGCTGCTGGAACTCGTATCTGTCTATACATATATGCCGTGTCTGTTGTAACGCTGTGGAAGAAGTTAAGCAAACTGTCTTGTGTACCAACGTTTGTTATTCGTGTAGGTTGAGTGTAACGAGTGTAATAAGCACACAGAGTTCTAGTTCTCAAGGTAATATGGCTAGTGCTCCTCGCCTTTTATCTCAACTGGGATCCTTGACCATATATGAAAATAAATGCAAATTAGCTAATGGAGGGTGCAAAAGTTTCAATCGAATGGGGAAACATTTATAATATACTCCCTCCGTTCCTAAATATGTCTATTAGAGATTCCAATATGAACTAAATATAACACCTTTTAGAGATTTCAATATGAACTACATACAGAGTAAAATGAGTGAATCTACATTCTAAAATATGTGTACATGTGTTGGTATGTAGTTTGTATTAAAATCTCGAAGGATTTATATTTAAAAAATATACCTGTGTCCGTATTGTGTTAAAAGAAAATGTCTATATACATTAGTATGTAGTTTGTATCTATATTTAGAAATGGAGAAATTCATATGTAGTCTGTATCGTAATCTCTAAAAATACTTATATATAAAAATGAAGGGAGTAGATTATGTCAAAAGAAAGACTACCATTTGGTTTTGCATCAAAAGCATTTTATCGCCGTCTAATTTCAGAGACACATACATGTTTTATTGTTTAAATTGATGGTCAAATTTAAACCTTAAAATATATTTGTGCCTAGAGACCTAGGGAGCTTTTTGCCAAACCCTTCACGACATCTGTGACTGTGTGGGTCGCTAGGGCTCCTTGCCTTTCTGGCTTAGGGCATTTTCAACAGTAGCCCTATATTGGACACACAAAAGTACTTCCTCCGTTCGAAATTACTTGTCTCGGAAATAAATGTATCTAAAACTAAAATACGTCTAGATACATCCATTTCTGCGACAAGTAATTCCAAACGAAGGGAGTAGTTATAGGGCACCAAAAAATTGGTTTGGCATCATTCGGAATTATTTTCTTCACCAGTTGCCCTATAATAGGTACCATTTTGCTCCAACGGCTGCCTAATATAGGACACCAACCACGTCATTTGCGATTGCATACATATTGAAACAGAAACATGAACTTGCATATAAATTCAAGCTTTGCAATACACAAATGCAAAACATGAAATGCACATAGCAAATTTAACTTCAAATCCACATATCAAATTCAAATGCAAACCATCCATCATAGTGCATCACCAACACAACTAAAAGTGCATACAACGTAGAAGTGCATAGAACATAAATCTCTGAACTTCCATTACCTTCATTGTTATTTGTGTTTGCATTGTCTTCACGGTTTGCATTGACCTCATTATCAGCATCATTGTCTTTGTTGCCATCACCATCCATAGCACCACCTCCTCCTCTGTCACCACCCATAGCACCACCTACACCTGTGAAACCACCCCCTTCCATGCCACCACCCGTGAAACCACCTCCTCCCACGGCTCCTCTCAACTTTCATAGCATGAAACCACCCATGCCACCACCAATGAAACCACCCATGTAAGGATGAAACTGGATTAGATAATTTCCATTCAATCTAGTTTCGAATCCGGAAAAATGGAAGATAAGTGTATATCCGACCGGATAGAAAAATAGACGTCGGATAATTAAAACGAATTTGGATTAGACGCCTCCTCCACGACCGCTGCGCATACAGACGCTTCCTCCTCCCCTGACTACGACACCACCTCCACCGCCCGCATCTACATCTCATCCTCCTCCGACGAAGAGGAGGCGGTTTAGGGTTAGGGTCTAGTATAGGTTTAAATTTCATTCGAAATCTTATAAAATATCAACAAATTTGGATGAAAAAAATAAACCTGAAATCTAAACTTGAACAATATTCAGTCTACCTTAAGTACACGGACTTTGTGTCTTTGTCCTAAAACACCTTTTTTTCATTAAAAGAAGAAACATTTTTCATTGTCGATATTCAAAGGTTCATATAGCTGCAAAACATGAATTATCGAATGTCAAAAAAATTCTTACAAAATATTCATGTCTGAGATTTTTGTGCCCTGGTAAAATTTGCGAAGGAAAAAAAAGTTTCTTCTACGTGGAAAAACAAATGCAGTACTTCGAAGCATCGGAATACTATTTTCTCTCGGGGTGTATAAAGGCATCTCAAATGGCGACCCGCAAATTTCCTCCCGCATCC
>NC_041385.1:120276910-120303747 GCF_002162155.2 Triticum dicoccoides
CATCCAACGCTAGCCGCACACATTGCAAACTCCTTTTCAACAAATCGGATGAAATTTATGCAAACTCTGCCGGATTTTATATAAACATGATGGATTTCATACAAACCGGAGGAAAACGGTTACATTTTGGACATATTTTCAACTAAAAACAAAATCAGACTACTCTACGGCCGGCGCCAGCGGATATGCATTCTGACGACATGATACCCTCGACTAGTCTACTGCCGGCCGTGGCGGGTCTCCGACTCGTCCCCATGACCGGCAGCAGTGAGCCCGAAGGTATATGCTTCAGTACAAAGGACGGCTTGCTTCCCCATCGCTCATCAGAGTGGAACCGCCGCCTGATGCTTCAGCCGGATGGGAAGGGTCCCTACACTACACGGACCAAAGTTGGTTCTTGGGTAAGGGGACCACGGTGGCTGGCGAGAGGGCAAGCCACTGGTTGTGTAAGGCAACGGTGCCTTGGCGATGGCCTTCATGGGACCCAAGCGGCGGCGGCCTCCCGTGTTCTACTTCTCCTCGATAATGGTGACGGGCGCGTACGTGTTGGCCGCCTCCTCATCGACATCCGCGCAACCGACTTATTTCTCTTCTTGCATGGTGCAACTACGCACGCGTTGACGACGCATGCGTTCGCACGCACTAGAGGCGCGGTACGACGCGTCGTCGTCAATGACATCGACGATGCCCATGCCGCCATGCTCCCCGATGTGCCGGCCTGGAGCAACTCGCCACTCCTCCGTGAATTGGCTTGGAGCGGCGAGTTACTAAACCACGCGTCGGCTTGGGGCGACAACTTGCTCCGTCGGGCTAGGCAAGGACCTCGCTCGTATGAGCCAGGCTCGGCGGGCCACCCAGTCGGTGTTTATGCCGGAGAACTGCTCTTCCTGCTTGGTCGGATGCCATCGAAAGAGTGGAGAAAATTGTGGAAGGAGAAGATGGGGAGCGGCGGAGTGGTGCGATTCTTGCCTGGCGTTTGACCTCGTTTAAATAGAGGACGGATGGGAGGAGCTTGCCCGACGTTGCGTTTAATGCTGGCCCGCTCGTAAACGGACATGTGGCTAGAGTAGATTTCTCAGCTTCCACGCGGATTTAATGGAGCTGTTTGAATGCGGCGATGAGGCTTGTTCAGCCGAGCGTGCAGCGGGCGGCGCCATCGACCGGCGCGCCACTTCAATCGCGGAGGCAGTGAGAAGTCGCGTCCGCCCTGAGCTGCCTTCGATGTGGAGCGGCACGCTATACAGCAGCATAAATGCGGGCAGATGACGACGGGAGGGGGAAGGTTTTTTGATGGGTCAAGGTGGTCAGAAGCAGGCGTGACATCAGTCCGGACTCCCGCAAACCTCCCCCACGTTTGTCTCCGGTTTGCAGGAGAAAACGCGTCCTGACCGCGGTTCGGACCATGCCGCAGACCGGACTGATGCGGAAGGTTTACGGGTCCGCGTTGAAGACGCCTTAATATGTTATAAATTATGAGGGTATAAAATACATGAACATTCCGGAGGCGTTTCCAAATGTCTTGTTCTTTTCATCCTGGAGGGCATGCATTTGGATTTTCTTACATCGTCAGGCGTTTCTAAATGTCTCTTCTTTTCATCCCGGAGGGATGTGTACCTGGAGCCATTTCACCTATTATATATCACACCTACACAAAAACCTACGTATTTCACAATGACTGACAAACTTTTCCAAAGACAAAATACTACAGTCTACGCAACACAAGGAGTGGGTGAAATATTCACAGCTTTGCACCCCTCTAGATATGCTTGGTATCGTGGGAAATATGTAACCAGCAAAATGAACCCATATTCCCAATGTGGCCATATCCTTGAATCATCGTGGCAGATATACAGGAGGCCTCGCAGGGTTTGGGCGCCAGAATCTACGATGCCCACAGACAAATTTTCTTTTGTAGCAACCTTATGGTCCTTCTCACTGAGCTGGATGATATTGTTCTTCAGATGGCGATTCTGTTTGAAGCAAAACTGAGCAAGGTCAGGATGGTAAACAAAATTAAGTATCAGAACATCAAATGGAGACCAAAACAAGTGGCTAGTACACCGATGGATAGTCAACTATTATGTGCGCTCGAAAGTTGAAGTGATGCATTTGTTCCAGCAACATGTTTTTTTTTGTTTTTTTCTCCGGAAAAGCTCCAGGGATCAAGGTTAACTTAAATGCCTTCATGCCAGATGGGTATATTAATTTACATTATACAGTTCAGAGTCCAATAAAAACAAGCCTTCGAATTAGTCACTTCTGTCATATAAGAGTAAAATTCGTTGTGAGATATCGGAATCAGAACTCATGCATAGGTTCAACCATACGGATGTAACATATTGTATCTTCTATATATCTGATCAACCAATCGCATGCTTCAACATAGTAAAATCAGAACTTAGATAAACCCAAGTACTCCCTCCGTCCGAAAATACTTGTCATCAAAATGGACAAAAAGAGATGTATCTAGAACTAAAATACATCTAGATACAGCCCCTTTTATTCATTTTGATGACAAGTATTTTCGGACGGAGGGAGTACTAACAATCTCATACATAACAGATTTAAGGGTAAGCTTCAGATGTACTGTAAGAAGCTAAGCCACGACCACAGCAGATTATTACACATTGATTAATTTTGAGAAAATGGGAAGCTCAATTGCACGCATAAAGGGTTGTGATAATAGTTCAGCACTAGAAAATACAATGGTCAACATGATGAGTTGATGACGAGGCTAGGAAGCTACCAGACCTTATATATGACTTTCCTGTACTTCCACACATGTCCAATGTGTAGCTCAGAAAACAGTGATACAACAAAATGAAAGGTCCATGCCAATACACAGATAAGTTGTTCTCATCACCACAAAAAATTGCTGCTCTCTAGCTAATCTGGAGATGGTATAAAAACTGCTAGCTTCACTAAACATAAAATAAATGGAGAGATAGTATTAAGGATGGCTATATATAGGGAAACGCAAAGTTAAAGGGCAATTGGCACAACATGCAGCCATGCAGGACATTGCTTTTCAGATTGTGGGGCAAGTAAGAGCACTTAGAGCAACAGAATGTGAAATGATGCTGAACTAGTATCCGTAGAATGGCCTAACGAATCAATCACACACCTAACACCACTCCACAGTTATAGCAAACAGTGTGATGGTTGATGAACTATTAATAAGAGTACGAAGCATCACAAATGCAGCAAAGCCTAGCAAAATTTACTCGATTATGATGGTGTATTAGCAATGCTACAAATTTGGACTTTAAAACACATGGCAAAAAACCTAGCAAAATAGAGGAGAAATTTACACACACAATGCACATTGTAAATCATTGTAACCTCAACAGAAGCAAAAGGAATACCTTGAAGGTTCAGCTTCAGTGCAGGAAATATAGGAGGCCAAACCATCTTGAAGGGAAAAATATAATAAGCCGAATACGAATCCTTATCTTTCATCTCATACACTTTACGCAATGTCTTGCCCTTGATATCTAGATACAGTATGCATCGACCCATCTGGAAGAACACAAACTCAGCGTTGTCCCCGACCTGCAGTATCCGAAGAACATCAATATGCTCATCCTCAACAGTGTAATCTTGCATCCTCAAATCAGCAACCATCTCACTCATAAAGATGGTGTCCACCAGCAGCCAGTTGTTCCCCTTGTGGAGCCAGATATGAAGCTGAAGCTCCTTCACTTGAATAAGATATACACTAGATGCATCATCTGCCCGTGACAACATGGCGTCTCTATCTCCATACTCCACCCCCTGTGGGAGACAAATTGTAGAGCAACTTGAGACCGACAAATCCAAGACCATAATATTTCTCGGGGCAACTGTGATATAAATTTTACTGTCGACCAGCACAAGTTTTGGGTCCCATAGCGGAAGAGATGGCTGGTCAGTGGCCAAGGTATGATGTGTGCGCCAGACACCCTGTTGCAACATATATACTCGCACCGTAACCTTAGTGGTCTCCTCTGAAGACTCGATCAGAACATAAAAGTAGGACAAGTCGTCGCCTTGTTCTTTGGAGAGGAGACACGGCCAGATGCAGAACCTGCCCTCCGGCCGGTTATACCTTGGAAATGGTAGGACGGTCATCATGTCTCTCTCAGCGCACAAAGCGGTATGCACTCCAAGTTTGAATCTAGGGCCGTCTAGGAGCATAGTTAAGACGCAGCCATTCCGGCAGTCGAGGACGTGAGCCCGTATGCACTGCCAGGTGTCCGGGCAGAAGCATGCACGGTCGATGACGGCGGCGAGCTCTGGTGGCAGAGGCAGCAACGGCGTGAAACGGGGCCCCGTCCCGGTGTCGATGTAGAAGCCAAGCAGGCGAGGGGGGTGCAGCTTACGGAACCGGACAAGGAAGGCCTTGTCGGAGACGTGGCATAGCCAGCGTCTGCAGACCAGGGCGGCACGAACGAGGGTGTTGGGGAAGCTGACACGGAGAAGGATCTCAACGAGGAGGTTGTTATCGTCGAGCACCTTCGATACCGTGGCGGAGGAGTCTGCCACCGCCGGTTGCGGCTGCTTCTTACCTTCCATGGCGACCTAAACAATAATGTAAAAAAAATGGGTTAGTACTGTGGGCTGGGTTTTGGCAGTACAGTATATTAATCAACAAGTTACATTAAATAATTGGTGGCTAGTGGTCTGGCTTGAGTCTAAAATACTAATACTCCCTTCATTCCCTTATACCAGGCCACTTCGTTTTTCATGTCAAACTATGACTTATAACATTTGTCAACAAAATATAGATTATATGTCATCGGAAATATATCATCGGAAAGTTCTTTGAAATGTTACATTCAATGAAATACTTTTGGTGGCATATAAGTCACTTTTTGTTGTTAAAATTACTGGTTAAATTTAAGAAATAAAAATATGAAGTGGCCTTGTATAAGGGAATGGAGGGAGTACATGGCTAGTGAATCTGATTTGGGACTAAAAGTCTAAAATACTCCATGGCTAGTGGATCCGGTCTGTGACAAAGATACTCATTTGCTAGTGAATGTGCAGTGGGGGCTAAGGCAAATACTGAATCCAAGACATGATCGGCATCGATCTCATCTATAAAAGATCCATGGTAAAATACTCACTCCATGGCTATTGAATCTGGTTTGAGTCTAAAATACTCCATGGCTTGTGAATCTGAGATGGTACCAAAATATTTCTTGGCTATTGAATAGTAAAATACTTGAGTCTAAAATACTCCATGGCTTGTGAATCTGAGATGGCACCAGAATAGTTTTTGGCTATTGAATAGTAAAATACTCCATGGCTCGTGAATCTGAGATGGCACCAAAATATTTCTTGGCTATTGAATAGTAAAATACTCCATGGCTATTGAACCGTATACTCGGCGGCTAGTAAATCTGAAGCCATCGACCAAATGAGCACCAGTCGGGAGGCCTAGCTGGGATGGGAAGGATAATTACCTCGGTCAAAATCGACCCGTCGGGAGGCCCTAGCATTACTGCGCCTCTTGCGACAGCCGGCGAGAGGTGACGCAGTCCGGCAGGATGGGGCGGCGGCGAAGCGATGGCGCCGGTGGAGAGTAGAGCCGGCCGAGCGGGATGGGGGAAACCACTGGGTTGACCGTGTAGTACTTCACTAGCAGGTGCAGGTTCGCGGGGAGGAGAAAACCAGTTGTACGAGTACTTCACTAGCAGATTTTTTTTTTTAAGAAATTGTAGCCGAACTGGCTCCTACAAAACGACTGGGTTGACCGTGTCCACGTGCAAAACGTCAGCGCGTGCGTGGGGGTAGATATCCTCTCCTCTTCTTGTTCCTCTCTACGCGTCTCTCTTTTCTCTGTCTTGCGGTGATTTTTTCTGCGGTCCGCCTCCGTGGCAAAGGAAAGCGATTTTTTTTAAGAAAGCCATCATGACTAGCTTTATTAAAATTAAACAAAGTTTACATTATCTACGAGCTTACTGACAACACAGTCAGGAGGCTCGTCCAACCAACTGAAAGAAGATTTATTACAGAAACAAAAATTAGCTAGCGCATGAGCTGCTTGATTACAAGAACGATAATAATGCTTAAAAATGACCTTCCCCATCAAGGAACTAGTATCCACACATTCCGCGAAGATTGCCGCCGCTGAGTCCCATCATCTAGTTTGACCATTACAGAAGTTAATAACCTGTAGGGAGTCTGATTCCGCTTTCAACCAATTGAATCCAAGAGAATTAGCAAAAACTAGACCGTCTCTCATTGCCAAAGCTTCTGTAGTGATCACATCTATATCGAAAGGGATAAATTTGCATTGTGCCGCCACAAAGTTTCCTCTAACATCCCGTAGTATGGCCGCTGTAGCCCCCGCACCTTCATCTGGATAAAAAGCTGCATCAACATTCAATTTAATAAATTGAGGGTTTGGCTTACTCCATTTTGCTTCAGGGAAGCTAGGGGTGAGCGATGACGCCCTCTGATGATTGCTCGCAATGGATAGCACTGACAACGCCCATCTCCACTGTGGTGGAACTGATTCATTATGCGTTATTTGTCTTCGGATCCACCATAGGTACCAACCTCCCACGGCTATAACCTGTTTGAAGTTCAAAGATGGATGGCAAAGGAAAGCGATTAGCAGAAGCATCTCCCAGCGAACCAACATGTGATTGAATACTTAGGAGGATAAGGGCATCCCAATTCACCAGGGTTCAAATCCTGGTGCTCGAATCTCAAGATGGCATGCCGACTCAGCCTCTCGGAGGTGCCATAAGGGTCGGGTGTGCCTATATGCGTTCATATGGGTGAGTGTATACGTTTGTATATGAACGTTTGCATATGTACCGTGTTAAAAAAGATAAGCATTTAGCAGATTTCTTATCCATGGAGCGTGCAGATAAAATACTAATAGATTGGAAGGTTCGAAAGCTAGCGCACGCATTTCGATCTGGTTCACAATGTGATACGGGGTACATGCATGTGTGCATGGTACTGCTAGCTGCATGTTACGTCACCACCTACTCAGTTGTGTAGCTAGGTTTTTCCGACGCCCCGAGCCAACTGCAGAGGAACAATGTTAAACAGTAATGAACAGTGATAAAATATGAACAATCAATAAGGGAATATGTTGCCACGGCCCTGGCCATGGCCAGGGTAGCCTGGGGTTTGGCTACGCGCTTGCACCTACTAATCCTTCCATTGAATCTAGCTACTACTCCCTCCGTCCGGGAATACTTGTCATCAAAATGAATAAAAGGGGATGTATCTAGATGTATTTTAGTTCTAGATACATCATTTTTTGTCCATGTTGATGACAAGTATTTTCGGACGGAGGGAGTACCTCCCTTTCCTTTTCTTTTCTTTTCTTTTCTTTTTCACGACAACTAATTACGGATCCATCAACTTGGGACTCGCTCGTGGATGTGGATGCAGAGAATGTCGTGTCCTTGCCTTGGGGTAAACCCTAGGATTAGGGATTGGGAGTAGGTAGCGGCGTGGGAAAGAAGAAGACTAGAGAGAAGGAAAAACAGAACACAGAAAGCTGAAGGCGAACTATTCCATTTCAGATAGTTCTCAATGATGCCATACAGCTATATGGGTTGATCTTACATCAGGCGCTCGACACTCACACGATACCACTACACTTACACGGCCCACAACCCGCTAACTCGACTCAACCCTATTACTTGAATTCAAATCATTCACCGTTACTTGCCTCCTCCTTTGGTGGTTCATTGCCTGGCTCTGCATCGCCTGATAGAGTAGGGGCGATGACAATGCCCTCTCCTTGAGGAGCTGTTTGTCCCCAAGTTGCTGCCTGCGGAAACCTCTTCTGGAGCGCGGTGTAATCTTCACACATGGCAAACTCAACTGGCAGAGTCTCCCAACGCACAAGCACTTGTAACAAGGCAACATTGCCTTTCCTGACCAAACGCCAATCCAGAATTTCAGTAGGAGAAAGATCTTCAGTATCCAGTTGCGGCAGTTTTGGAAGGGATTGAAACACTGGAGTGTGATCGGGCACGTGTTGCTTACTTGCTTCAACTGAGAGATATGAGACACATTATGGATTTGAGCATCTGTGGGCAGGTCTAGTTTATATGTTGCTGGTCCAATCTTCTACATGATCTTGAAAGGTCCAAAATATTTGAAAGCAAGCTTGGGGCATGGTCTATTGATCAAAGGCAGTTGACCATAGGGTTGCAGTTTCAGAAACACGTCTCCCCCACTACAAATTCTCTAGGGGAGCGGTGTTTGTCATCATCTGCTTTACACTTCTCCAGATCTCTTTGGAGATGTTGTTTCAGATGTTCAACATAAGCTTGTCTTTCCTGAAGCCACTGTTCCACATTAGGAGATGCATCTTCAGGAGGTTTATGGAATTTTCCCATGTGAGGATCTTGTCCATACAAAGCCTTGAAAGGTGAGCAGCCCAGAGAGGAGTGATAAGTAGTGTTGTACCGTAATTCTGCCAGAGCTAGCCGATTATGCCACTTGGTGGGAGAGTCATGTACAACACATCTTAGGTACATTTCCAAGCATTGGTTCACTCTTTCCATTTGCCCATCGGTTTGGGGATGTCGAGCAGTTGACATTTGCAATTTGTGACCCAGATTGCCCACGGTTCCTTCTAGAAATGGCTAGTGAAGATGGTATCTCTGTTAGAAGTGATTATCAAAGGAATGTTGTGGGGCTTGACAACATTTTGCATGAACATTTGAGCAACTATTGCAGCAGAATATGGATGCTTGAGGGGAATAAAGTGACTGTACTTAGAATATCTGTCTACCACTACATAATGACACTGTGTCCATTTGATTTAGGCAGTCCTTCCACAAAGTCCATGGTCACATATTCCCAAGATCGGGCTGGAATAGGTAAAGGATTAAGCAAACCTGGATATTTGCAATGTTCATGCTTGGCTGACATGTTTGACATTGTTATACAAAATTTTGCACCTCTTGTTTAATACCATTCTAGTAAAATAACTTCTTTACTCTCTGATAAGTAGCTTGAATTCCACTGTGTCCCCCAATAGGAGATGCATGAAAGGCCTCAATTAACTTGGTGTGTAGTCCAGCATTAGCTCCATTCCAAAGTCTGCCTTTAAATCTTATTAGACCTTGTGACAGAGCAAATCCAGGTTCAGCCATATGTGTTATAGCTAATCTTGTCAGTAATTCCTGTCCTCTAGTATCCATTGCATAAGAGTTCACCACTTCTTGTACCCAGACTGGCTGGGCAGTGGACACTGTTTGCATAACAAAAACATGTCCAATTCTGGATAAAGCATCAGTTACCTTGTTCTTTATGGCCTTTTTGTACTAAAATTTAAATTGGAGACCAACTAGTTTTGCCATTGCTTTTTTCTGCAAATCAGTGTGAAGTACTTGGTCTTCCAAGTTGCATAAACTCTTGTGATCTATTTTAATTACAAATGGTCCTCTGCTAAGATAAGACCTCCACTTATCCACTTCCATCATTACTGCCATGAATTTTTTCTCATAAGTAGGCAACTTTTGATTATTGATCCCTAGAGCTTTGTTGTAGTAGGCCACAAGGTGGCCCTCTTGAGTGAGGACATCACCAATACCCGTATCACAGGCATCTATCTCTAATGCAAATGATTTGGAGAAATCAGGCAGGCCAACACAGGTGTGGAAGACATAGTTGTTTTAAGCTTCTCAAAGGCCATCTGGGCTGTAGGTGTCCATTGGAAGTTATTTAACTGCAACAGAGGTGTCAGTGGTCTTGCCAAAATGCCATACCATGGAACAAACTTCCTATAGTACCCAGTTAAGCCAAGAAATCCACTCAACTCAGTGAAAGAGGTGGGTTGGGGCCGCTGTTGCATATCTCTTATTTTCTCATGATCTGTGGCCACACTTTGTCAGAAATCACATGTCCCAAGTAGCTGATTTTCTGGGTTGCAAAACAACATTTGCTCATTGAGGGAGTCCTGGATAAGGGGGTATCCGGACAGCCGGACTATACACTTTGGCTGGACAGTTGGACTATGAAGATACAAGATTGAAGACTTCGCCCCGTGTCCGGATGGGACTCCCCTTAGCGTGGAAGGCAAGCTTGGCGGTTCGGATATGTAGATCTCCTTCTTTGTAACCGACTCTGTGTAACCCTAGCCCCCTCCGGTGTCTATATAAACTGGAGGGTTTGGTCTGTAGGACAACAACAATCATAATCATAGGCTAGCTTCTAGGGTTTAGCCTCTACGATCTCGTGGTAGATCAACTCTTGTAATACTCATATCATCAAGATCAATCAAGCAGGAAGTAGGGTATTACCTCCATCGAGAGGGCCCGAATCTGGGTAAACATCGTGTCCCCAGTCTCCTGTTACCATTAGCCTTAGACACATAGTTTGGGACCCCCTACCCGAGATCCGCCGGTTTTGACACCGACATTGGTGCTTTCATTGAGAGTTCCACTGTGTCATCGCAATAAGGCTTGATGGCTCCTTCAATCATCTTCAATGACGCAGTCCAGGGGGAGGTTTTCCCTCCCGGACAGATCTTCGTATTTGGTCGCTTCACACTGCGGGCCAATTCGCTTGGCCATCTGGAGCAGATAGATAACTACACCCCTGGCCACCAGGTCAGGTTTGGAAACCTAAACTACACTGTCGACATCTGCGGAGACTTGATCTTCAGCGGATTCAAGCCCACGTCAAGTGCACCGGACAATCTCGACGAGCATGACCTAGATCTGCCATCGGACAGTACTCAGCTTATCGCGCGTGTGGCTGCTCCGGGAAACAATCCGGAGCAGACTGTGCCATCCGAGGACGGGTGGATGGACCCCGCCGCGGAGGTAGCACACTCACCGGCCTTGGAGCCGAACACTCCTCCCACCTCCTATGAGGTCGGTACCTTCGGACCCTCGGACTCGTTTCCGGCTACAGGATCCGAACCGCGTACGCCATGCCTATCGAATCCGATTGGGCACCAGTCATGGAGTTCACCTCCGCGGATATCTTTCAGCACTCGCCCCTGGGCGACGTGCTAAACTCATTAAGGTCTCTCTCTTTGTCAGAAGACTCTTGGCTGAACTATGTCCGGCTCGAGTGGGAAGCGGACGACGAAGAAATTCGGCACCCACCCACCACCCACTTAATAGCCACTGTCGATGACCTAACCGACGTGCTCGACTTTGACTCCGAAGACATCGACGGTATGGACGACGATGCAGGAGACGAACAGGAACCACCGCCTATCGAGCGCTGGACAGCGACCTCATCATATGACATATATATGGTGGACACCCCCAAAGCAAGCAATGGAGATGAGGCGACGGAGGATAAACCCCCGGAGAAGCAATCTAGGCACCGGCGCCATAGACGCCGCTCCAAGCCCTGCCATGGCAAAAATAACGATACTGGCACAATAGATGACAATAGTCCTGATGGTGCCGAAGACGAAAACAATCCTGCCGAGCCAGGCTTCGAGCATGCCAAGCAAGAAGATGGGCAAACTAGCCCTAAGGAATAGATAACAGATGGAGAATCAGAGGATGATAATTACATGCCTCTCTCCGAAGACGAGGTAAGCCTTGGCGACGACGAATTCATCGTGCCTGAGGATCCCGTCGAGCAGGAGCGCTTCAAGTGCCGGCTTATGGCCACTGCAAAAAGCCTGAACAAAAAGCAGCGATAGCTTCAAGCTGATAAAGATCTGCTAACTGATAGATGGACCGAGGTCCTGGCTGCCGAGGAATATGGACTCGAGCGCCCTACAAAAAGTTACCCTAAGCGCAGGTTGCTACCTCACAGGGCCGGCTTTGGACCAGTGCGAGAGGTGCGACGGCCCGGGGCCCAGACTAAAAGGGGGCCCATAGTATATACGCAGTATATATATATTACGGAGTAGTGAAAAAAAATGACTAACGTCCAGCCCTGGTAGCTCTGAGCCCACCCAGCAAGCAGCATGCAACCATCACTAGGGCCTGCCCAACCAAGCCCAGGCAACACACGTTGCCTTGTCGTTGTCCTATCCAGGGAGACGCACCGACACAGGAGCACGGAGACGCATCGACACAGCAGCACGCCGCCTGACGCCGACACCAGCGCACCACATCGAACCTAGAGCTGAGTTTGGGGATCAAATCGGCAAGAATTCGGGGAAGAGATCAACTGATCAAGATCATCATTCAGAAGGTAATAATTCTCAGATCAATCTATTCATAAATCATAATCTATAGGCGAATATTTTCCGGTGGTCTCAATTCTGAAACTTCTCATCTAAAAACATAACATCTTCAATCTCTGATACTGTATTCGTGTTTCTCACTTGCAGTATAATCATGTTACCTAAAAAACATCTATCTGGCTGTGAGAAAAGAAACAACAAGAAAAGAGTAGACAAGTTGATTAAATCTCAGGAAAGCGCTATGGATATGTTTGTCGTGAGGACGGGTGCTGCTACAAATTCAGAGCAATTATATATCACAAATGGTGAAGAAAAACCTGATGATACTAAGAATGCCGTTGAGGAAAATCATGTCGAGGAAAATCATGTTGAGGAAAATAATGTTGCGGAAAATGATGCCGATCAGCACACGATAAATAATGCTGCGGAAAATAATGCTGCGGAAAGTGACCATGAGAATCTTGGAAATGCAGATGAGCAGGGTTCTTCTTTTGATATATATGATCCTAGAACTTGGAATATTCTTGACAATAAATCAAGAGATATTCTCATTGAAAAAGGACCTATAAGGGAATACAATCTTGAGTTTCCCGAAGATGAAATTAGTGGCAGGCATTTTTCATATGATTACTACACAAGAAAGTTAAGGAATGGCGAGTTCAGTGATCGGAGGTGGTTAGTGTACTCTAAACACGTGAATAAAGTCTACTGCTTTTGTTGCAAATTGTTTAAATCTGGAAAAAGCAAAAGTCTGCTAGCATCCGAGGGATTGAAGGATTGGAGACATCTTAGTGGGAAGCTCAAATTGCATGAGAATAGTGTTGAGCATATCACTAACATGAATACTTGGAATGAGGTAAGGCTGAGGCTAAGTAAGAAGGAAACAATAGATAAAGACATGCAACAAGAGATTGCAAGGGAGAAGGAGCGATGGAGACTTGTTTTAATTAGAATTGTTGCTGCTGTGAAATTTCTTGCTAAACATAGTCTGGCTTTTCGAGGATCGAATGAGAAATTATATCAAGATAACAACGGAATTTTTTTGGGAGTAATTGAAATGATGGCAGAATTTGATCCTGTAATGCAAGAGCATCTTCGGTGCATTCAGAATAGTGAAATCCATCATCATTATATTGGCCATAATATTCAGAATGAGTTAATTTCCCTTCTTGGTCGCACTGTTAAATATTCTCTGTTGAGGATAATTAAGGATGCAAGGTATTTCTCTGTCATCTTGGACTGTACACCTGACGTGAGCCATCAAGAACAAATGACTCTAATTGTGAGGTGCGTAAACATGTCAAGTACTACTACAAAAATAGAGGAGTTTTTTCTGGAGTTCTTGAAGGTGGATGATACATCCGGACTTGGACTTTATAATGTGTTAATAGATTCACTTAAATCTGTTGGTTTGGATGTTAAAGATGTTCGTGGACAAGGGTATGACAATGGTTCGAACATGAAGGGAAAACACCAAGGGGTACAGAGCAGACTACTTGAAACTAATCCAAGAGAATTATTCATGCCATGCGCTTGTCATAGCCTGAACCTTACTCTTAGTGATATGGCAAAATCTTGCGATAAAGCTATTACCTTCTTTGGTGTTGTGCAAAGAATTTATATATTGTTTTCAAGGTCTACTAAAAGATGGCAGCTATTGCTTGATCATGTTCCAAAAATGACAGTTAAGTCTTTGTGTAACACTTGATGGGAGAGTCGAATAAAGAATGTTCAGGCTATCAGATATCAAGCGCCCGAGTTAAGAAAAGCATTACTGGAATTGAAGAGAACTTTTACCGATGACGCCAAGACTAAGAGCGATGCAAAATCTTTGGCGAGCGCACTTGAGAAATTTGAATTTTTACTTGGCATGGTCATTTGGCATGACATTTTGTTCACTATAAACATGGTGAGTAAGAAGTTGCAGTCTAAGTTTGTGTGCATTGATGTTACTCTTAAACAGATTGAAGGTGCCATCTCATTTTTTAAGAAGTACAGAAATGACGGCTTTGCAACTAGTCTGGATATTGTGAGATCTATTGCAATTGACATGGGTGTACAACCTTTGTTTCCTGTCAAGAGATGTATTACTAGAAAAAGACAGTTTGATGAAATTAGTGGCAATGACGAAAATAACCAGAATGAAGAAACGCAAGCAAGTGAGGTGGAATCATTTAGAGTTAAATACTTTTTGGTGATGATTGATGTTGCAATTGCTTCCCTAACTACTAGATTTGAGGAATTGAAGAAATTTGGGAGCATATTTGGTTTCTTGTTCAACTCGAAAGAGTTGAAGTCCTTGGGTGATAATGATCTAAGAAGATGTTGCACTAATTTTGTCAACAAATTCACTCATGGTAAGTCAGCAGATGTCGATCTAGATGATTTCGTTTTTGAACTAAAAGTACTGCAGATGACATTGCCAAACACATTCATGTCAGCGGATCAGATATTTGAGTTTGTTAGAGATGCGGATTGTTATCTAAATGTATCAATTGCTTATCATATCCTTTTGACCGTACCTGTGACTGTTGCATCAGCTGAAAGGAGTTTCTCAAAATTGAAACTATTGAAAAATTATTTGAGGTCAACGATGTCTCAAGAAAGATTGAATGGATTGGCCATGTGCTGCATTGAGAAGAATATGCTGGATAGTATTGATCTTGACACTCTCATTGATGATTTTGCGTCAAAAAATGCACGAAAGTCTCGTTTCACATGATCACTGGAGGTTAGCATGCTATTTCTATATGTTTTTTCTGCGTTGTAACTTCCATGATACTTGGTTTGGAACAAAGACATGGAAAATAACATATGCTTGATTCTACTAAAGAAATATTAGTTTTATAATTTTATAGCAATTTTATATTTTCATGTATCAAATTGGATTTGTGTCTCTATTGGGCCCACTGGTCGGGTTCGCACCGGGGCATTCAAAATCATAGAGCCGACCCTGCTACCTCAACTCGAGGAGGAGGCGTTAAAGCCCACACTACCAGCGCATGATGCGGCTGACCTGCCACCCCGTGGCCGCGACAAAGCGGCGTTCAAGCCCGAAGTCCAGACCGCACCCCGTCGCCAAACAAGCAAAAACGCGCAGGCCGGGGGCCACACGAAGGACCTGCGAGATGTATTGGAAAACAAAGCAGGACAGTCAAGATCGATCTACGGATTGCGGGGGCGCGCCACAATGCGCGATGTTGACCGACGCGCCAGATACACTAAACAAAAGTCCGGCCGGGCCAAATACAACAAACCAGAATCATTTGAACTGCGTCGTGATGTAGCCCGACATAGAGGCACCGCACACCCCCTATGCTTCACTAACGAAGTAATGGATCATGAATTCCCAGAAGGGTTCAAACCCGTAAACATTGAATCATATGATGGCACCACAGACCTCGCGGTATGGATTGAAGATTTTCTCCTACACATTCACATGGCCCGCGGAGATGATCTACATGCCATCAAGTATCTCCCACTAAAACTCAAGGGACCAGCTCGGCATTGGCTGAATAGCTTGCCGACAATCTCCATCGGGAGTTGGAAGAACCTAGCAGACGCATTCCTTGACAACTTTCAGGGCACTTATGTGCGACCACTGGATGCTGATGACCTAAGTCACATAACACAACAGCCTGGAGAGTCAGCCAGGAAATTTTGGACACGGTTCCTGACTAAAAAGAACCAAATTGTCGACTGTCCGGATGCCGAAGCCCTAGCGGCCTTTAAGCATAACATCCGCGACGAGTGGCTTGCCCGACATCTAGGCCAGGAAAGGCCAAAGTCCATGGCAGCCCTCACAACACTCATGACCCACTTCTATGCGGGCAAGGATAGCTGGTTGGCTCATAGCAACAACACAACAAGCAACCCTGACACATCAAAAGCCAGGGATAGCAACGATAAAACACGGCGCAACAAATATAAGCGTCGCAAAAACAGCGATAACGCCGAAGACACGACAGTCAATGCCGGATTCAGAGGCTCAAAGTCCGGTCAGCAGAAAAAGCCATTCAACAAAAACAATTCAGGTCCGTCCAGTTTGGATCGCATACTCGACCATCCATGCCAAATCCACGGCACCCCAGTAACACCAGCCAATCATACCAACCGAGAATGCTGGGTCTTCAGACAAGCCGGCAGGTCAAGTGCCGAAAACAAGGGGAAGGGGTCTCAAAGCAACGACAATGACGAGGAGGCCCGATCACCAAAAATGGGAGGACAGAAGAAATTCCCTCCCCATGTGAAAATGGTGAATATGATACACGCAACCTATATCCCCAAGCAGAAGCGTGAACCAAGGGACACCCATGCAATAAAGCCAGTCGCCCCAAAACTCAACCTATGGTCCTCTTGTCCGATCACCTTCGATCGAAGGGACCATCCTACCAGTATCCGTCATGGCGATTCAACCGCATTGGTCCTCGACCCCGTCATCAATGGATCCCACCTCACACAAGTCCTCATGGACGGTGGCAGCAGCCTGAACCCGCTCTATTAGGATACAGTGCACAAAATGGGCATCAATCCCTCGAGGATCAAACCCACAAAAACCACCTTTAAAGGTGTCATACCAGGTGTAGAGGCCTGCTATACGGGCTATATCACACTGGAAGAAATCTTCGGACCTCCGGACAATCACCGTACCGAAGAGTTACTCTTCGACATCGTCCCCTTTCACAGTGACTATTAGGCCTTGCTCGGAGGAACCGTGTTCACTCGGTTCAACGCGGTGCCACATTATTCCTACCATATACTCAAGATGCCTGGTCCACGCGGCATCATTACGGTAAAGGGCAGGGCCAAACTCCTCACTGCCGAAGAATCCACTACCACTTTCACAGCAAGAGCAACAAACAGCACCTCCCAATTGAACCTTAAGTCGACGACCAAGCTCACGGACCCTGTAGAAGGAGTCTGAACTACTGCGCGACAGGATAGACCGGCCCGTCCGGAGCTTAATTAGAAACACTCAGGCAAAACTTAAAAGACAAGCCACATACTGTGGCTCAACCGCTTGGTGGCGAAAGACCATTTCTTGCATTTTTCTCGCAGGTTCACCTTTATGTAGGCCAGGACGGATGACGTGGAAGCAGCGCGGTCACGTAAGGGAATCGACAGATACTCCCCTCTCTTATAGTACGAATGCACTCCGGATCCGCATACAACCTCCTCCCGCCTGGTCTTAGCAGGTTCTACAGTCATATTTCTTTTTTCCACATTACTTGTACTCATACGCTTAGACGTATTACTCAAATACAACATGTGAGTTTTTATGATGTTAGTCTGCTGTTATTTCTTATTAAAACCCTTTTGTTGGAAGGCAGCTGCTTATCGCGAGATGCCTTAGTATGCCAGGGGCTTCATCATACCCATATTACGGCAAAAAAGTTCGAACACCATCACGATAGTTCGGCACCCCGAACTTATAGCATTATATGCATCAGCTCCGAATCATGTGTTGGGTCAATAGTTGGGTTTGCCCGGCTCCTATGTTTTGGCACCTTACGCTCTGCTATATCGGCTAAGGTAGCGCTAGGAGAACTACTGCGATTGTGTCCCGGTTCTTCCGGACAAGCACCTCAGTAGAGAAAGCCGAAAACTGACTGTCATGATGTGGCGAGAGCTGGTCAGCTGTTCGAGAGGTTGTCAAATCTTTAAGGATTTCTTCTGCATAATGCTATAACCAATGCAGAGTGCGAAGGATCGGTTTTCTTCCGATCAGGCGCTTATAGAGCCCCTCGTGCGGTCTTCCGAACACCAGGGGCTGCGCCTACCATACTTTTAAATTCCTATGGCTAAGTGAGAGTGATAAAGCCCTATAGTCTGATTGCCTGGTTCGCTGTGCTGAACACCTCCTTCAAGGACCCAAAACTGGGAAAAGAGTGCTCAGGTTTATCCCGAACACCCCCGTACTCACTGCGTGGGGGCGGAAGCCGACGACTGGCCAACTCTCAGGATTAATATATAAAATGGCCACACAAGAGGCAATAAATAATAGAAATGACCTTGTTCAAACATTACAACGGACAAACATGACCGTATTCATGGAAATATAATGTCCTTTGTGCATTGCTCCGCTGCAAGGTGGGCTCCTTTCAAGACACCTTCATAATACATTTCGGGCATTGCGGTGCTCCTTACCCTCCGGCGGTCCCTTGGTCATCAGCTTTTCCGCATGCATCTTCCCCCAATGCACTTTTGCACGGGCGAAGGCCATACGCGCACCCTCTATACAGACCGACTGCTTGATGACTTCGAGTCGAGGGCAGGCACTCACAAGCCGCTTCACAAGCCAGAAATAACTGCTTGGAATAGGCTCGGCGGGCCATAACCGGATAAATATGTCCTTCATGGCTAGTTCGGCCGCCTTATGCAGTTCGGTGAGCTGCTTCAGCTGATCGGAGAAAGGCACTGGATAATTCGGCGCCAGATACTGCATCCAGAAGAGCTTATCCGTAGTATTTCTTCCTTCGGCTCGGTAGAATTGGGCGGCATCAGATATGCTGCCCGGCAGCTCCACAAACACCCCTGGAGAAATCAAGAATTAAAACTATCAAACTTGATCTCCTCCTTTAAAAATACTTGCTTTATATATATAAAGCCTTACTAGCCGCAATCTTCCTCGCTTCCTGGATTTCCTTCAAGGCACCCTGGGCTTCCCCCCGGGAATCACTTGTGTCTTGGCGAGCCTGGGAGAGTTCGGATTCTTTCCCTGATAAACTCTGCTCCAAGGTCTCGCATTTCATCACGGCCTCTTAAAGCTTTCGCTCGGCCTCAATAACTCTAGCTTTGTGCTTCTCACGGAGAGCTTGCTCTGTGGCTGCCCTCTTCTCGGCTTCGACCACAACCCTTTTAAGAGCCTCAATTTTGTATGTTGCCCCTAGAGCACATCATAAAAATAATTTTATCATGCATAGCTCAACCATTTGTGCCAAATAAACAAGGTTTCCGCATACCTTGGTTGTCCTCCAACTGTTTCTTCACTTGGCCAAGTTCTCCTTCGGCCATCTCCAGACTATGCTTTAGTCTGGATACTTCTGCAGCATGAGAGGTGGCATCTACTACAGACGCCTGCTTATTAAAACAAGTTAGATGTCATCACGTGAGTCTCCTGCGAACATAACATTGATCCTCCGTCTGGTTCTTCCTTTTCACCGAACAGTGTATCAGGGGCTACTATCTATACTATGGCACTCTTCCATACCTCGAAGCCTCTTATAAGGCTGACGCGGGATTCATTCAGTCCGCTCTCAGCAGACTGAATCTTCTCAATCACCGCACCCATAAGGGCACGATGTTCATCAATGATGGAGGCGCCCTTCAACACCGCCAATAAAGCATCCAACACCTCTGGTTGGACAGAAGTCGCCGGTGTAATGGGCACACCCCCTCTAGCCAACGAAGGCCGCTTGCCCGATTCCAGAGACTTATTGACCTCCGGGATAATGTCCGGCTGGGGGCTGGAATTAAGATGAGCCCCACCATCGACATCCATGGGAGTCTTCTCTCCCGTATGTCCGGACCCCGAAGTTTGGCCTTTTGGCGACACCTTTGCGATCTTCCCCCCTCTTCCATGGTTTAGGTCCTTCTGGGACGAAACCTCGGTGTCATCTGCATGACTGGGGGAGGGGGCCTTCGGGGGTGTCCCACTCTCCATAGCATCCGTACCCATCGAATCCTCCGACGAGGATTGTTCGGCACGGGACCTCATAGGACTGTAAAAAGTATGGCTCAGGTTAAAATATTATGCCACGACGAATCTGGATGCATAAGCATGTTCAGATTTTATACTCACGAGTTCACCAGGGGCTGGGCCCTGGGATCCCACTCCGGACTGCTATCGACGGCGATAGTGGACTCCTCTAGAAGGGGAGTTTTCCCCCTCTTGGGCGACTCAGCCTCCAAGGATGTGGAGGCCGTCCTTTTCTTTCTTTCCCCCACGAGGGATTCACCTTCCTCCTCCTCCTCCTCGTCTTCTTCGGAGGAAGGATGGGCGTTGGAGTCTTCGGATTTTGTATCTAAGGCCCCATGGCGACGGAGGCCGCCCCTGGTCTTCTTGCCCTCTTCTTCAGTCTTCTTCTTCGGCGCCTTGTAAGGCGCTGGGACCAGCATCTTCGTCAGAAGTGGGCCGACCGGTTCTTCTGGCAGCAGGGCTGGACAGTAGATCCACCCTGCCTTCCTCGTCCAGCCCTAGGAGGATCATGAAGAAAAACATTAGGCATTCTGTTAAGGATATGCCAATATAACATATGAATTGTCAACATACGGTTACTTACCGAACTTGCAGGGCGGGACAGTTGGTACCCGTGGTCCTCGGCGGAGTCCGGCCATGATCCGCCGGACTTGAAAAGCACCTTCTAGATGCCCTTGTGCGAGGAGCCGAAGAGCTATAGCAGGGTCTGGTGCTTGGCTGGGTCGAACTCGCATAGATTGAAGCCCTGTGTTGACAAGGTAGAATCCGGCGAATCAACATCACCTAGACTACATTTACGAGCTTGATGCTCTTATCTTCCATATCTTGAACACACGTCTGGAGCGTTGATAGTTCGTCAGACGAAGCCCAGTCCAGGCCCTTCTTGGGCCAGGACGTGAGGCGTAGAGGGGCTCTGGATCTGAATTCTGGAGCAGTGGCCCAATCCTTGCCACGTGGCTCAGTGATGTAAAACCACTGCTGCTGCCACTCCTTGACGAAATCATTGAAAGTACCTGTTGGCCATGTAACATTGGGAATCCTGCTCACCATGGCTCCTTGTCGGTGTCAAAACCGGTGGATCTCAGGTAGGGGGTCCCGAACTATGCGTCTAAGGCTAATGGTAACAGGAGGCTGGGGACATGATGTTTACCCAGGTTCGGGCCCTCTCGATGGAGGTAATACCCTACTTCCTGCTTGATTGATCTTTATGATATGAGTATTACAAGAGTTGATCTACCACGAGATTGTAGAGGCTAAACCCTAGAAGCTAGCCTATGATTATGATTGTTGTTGCCCTACGGACTAAACCCTCCGGTTTATATAGACACCGGAGGGGGCTAGGGTTACACAGAGTTGGTTACAGAGAAGGAGATCTACATATCCGAATCACCAAGCTTGCCTTCCACGCAAAGGAGAGTCCCATCCGGACACGGGACAACGTCTTCAATCTTGTATCTTCATAGTCCAACAGTCCGGCCAAAGTATATAGTCCGGCTGTACGAATACCCCCTTATCTAGGACTCCCTTAGTAGCCCCTGAACCAGGCTTCAATGACGATGAGTCCGACGCGCAGATTGTCTTCGGCATTGCAAGACGGGTTCTTCTCCAAATTCTCCAGAGTACCTGTTGTAACAAGCAGTGTCCGGCTTCCCATCAATAGTACACTCCTCGGCTTCTGTGCTGCAATAATTGCCATCTCCACGTGTCGAGCGAATGCGAGAAGTCATGGCATTTTTACATTTGCCACCCTAACCATGTAAGTAAATCATCTTATTTAAAGAGACAAGGATCCTTAGATCCAAATCACACCATCCTTCCCCCCACGAGCATCCATCAGAGCGCGCCCGGAAGAATCCATTCCATCATGGCCGGTCATTGCGCCTCCTACTCTCGCTCCCGTAGCACTAAGCCAGGTGACTGGGAGAAGTGTTCTGTTTCCCATAGCCGATTGGTAGAGTTGCAGACCCAGGGGTTTCTCCCGCCCGCATACATGGTCCCCGTCCGAGCCGGACTTGCCACCTATAATGGCAGGGAGCAAGCAGAGAGTTTTCCCAATCCCTCAAAGGGGAAGCAGGTATGTCTTGTCCTGTTTCTGCTGAGGGGACTCGGATTTCCAATTCATCCGTTCCTCCGCGGGCTCCTGGAGTTCTATGGCCTCCAGCTGCATCACTTCACCCCTGCCTCGATCTTGCACATCGCCAGCTACGTCACCTTCTGTGAGCTGTTTATGGGCTGTGAAGCTTATTTCGAGCTATGGAAGTGGCTATTTTGCCTCATAGCCCGTACTCAGGAGGGGTCAATATATCAAGTGGGCAAAGCCGAAATATGGCGCATTGCCGGGACCGGATACTTGTCTGGTACCCCGAAGAAGACATCCGAAGAGTGGCCTTCGGAGTGGTTTTATATGGAGGACATCCCCCTTCCGGACCCTATTCGGATGGGCCTTCCTGAGTTTACCAATGCCCCATTGAAGAAACACCTCAGCTGGCGCCCACGGAGCCCCGAGGAGGAACATAACAGAGAGGTCCTTTTTCTGATGGACATGATAAAGACCCTGGCCAGATCAGGACTGACAATTATTGAAGTTATGTCAATATGCATAATGCGGGGGGTACAACCACTTCAGTATCGGGGGAAACCCATGTGACACTTCAATGGAGAAGACGACGCCACCCACTGGGGCCGTAAAGGTCCGGACTCCGCCGCCGCTCTGGAAAAAATATTATCTGACCTGTTCAAAGGAGAAGAAGAGGAGTTCATCCGTATCAAACCAAGGGATGGATTCTCCATGTACAACCCCCCAAGCTGGGTGAGCTACCGTCTTTTACTCCAGCCCTTTACCGCATTCCTTATCACAAATATTTACTTAGCTAATTCATAGCAGGAACTGCGAAGAGCTATGAGGGAGGTTCACAGCCCGTCTCCATAGCCAGAGGATCCCGACAGGGCCCTCGACCCCGGACTCAAAGAAGATCCGGACACATTTGTGGAGCTAATCGATAGGAACTTTTATCAATTAAGTTGTGATGGTGCCTGGGTGGCCATCATAGCTGATTATCCTGGCCTACTCCTTGCATCGCATGTAAGTAAAACCAGAGTCCCAATTCACAATAAAGATACCTTTCTTGCACCTTACCCACCGTATTTGAACCATGTTGTACAGGGAAGGTCATCGAAACGCCGCACCGAACCCGCGGCGACTCGTCAACAAGGAGTCCTGAAGCCAGGTCGGCTTAAAAGGAAGGCGGTCAGGACTGAGACGCCGTCGCAGAGGTATGATTAAAAAACCTGCTACGTAGTTTATCGTCCTTTGAAACATAATAATGTCAATGGCTCCCCAGCAGAAAGAGTACTCGTCGGACTACATCCGGAGAGGCTGTAGGTCACGCCTCCACCAGCCGGGTTCCAAGGCCGGACACTAGGGCGGAGGTTATCGCGCTGGCAAAGCTGGACAGTCCTCCTATAGAGGACGCGGATAGATTATCCGTCACAAACTCCGAAGTGGGGAGTGTCGGTGTCAAAACCGGCGGATCTCGGGTAGGGGGTCCCGATCTGTGCGTCTTAGGATGATGGTAACAGGAAGCAAGGGACACAATGTTTACCCAGGTTCGGGCCCTCTCGATGGAGGTAAAACCCTACTTCCTGCTTGATTAATATTGAAGATATGAGTAGTACAAGAGTAGATCTACCACGAGATCGTAGAGGCTAAACCCTAAGAGCTAGCCTATGATGGTATGATTGTAATTGCAATCGGCCTTCTAAGGACCAACCTCTCTGGTTTATATAGACACTGGAGAGGGCTAGGGTTTACATGGAGTCGATTACAAGGAAGGAAATACAATATCGGGATCACCAAGCTTGTCTTCCACGCAAAGGAGAGTCCCATCCAGACACGGGCCGGAGTCTTGAGTCTTGTATCTCCACGCTTCAATAGTCCGGACGATGTATATAGTCCGGCTCTCCGGATACCCCCTAATCCAGGACTCCCTCAGTAGCCCCTGAACCAGTCTTCAATGACGATGAGTCCGGCGCGCAGTCTTGTCTTCGGCATTGCAAGGCGGGTTCCATCTCCGAATACTCCAATGTACCTATTACGACGAACAGTATCCGGCTTATCGTCAATGTTGTACTCCTCGGCTTCAGTGCCTTAATAATGACCGTTTCCACGTGTCGAGCGAATGTGAGGAGTCAAGGTATTTTTGCATTTGCCACCCCGATCCTTCGGGCTAGCCGTCTATTTGAAGAGACGGGGATTCCCAGATCCGAACCTCACCCTTCCCCCCTGAGCAAGCATCCAACAGAGCGCCCCGGAAAAACCATTCCAACATGGCCAGTCGTCGCAGCTCTTTTGCTCGCTCCCCTTGCCCCAAGCCAGGGGACTATGGAGAGTGTTCAGTTCCTCATAGCCGTTTGATAGAGCTACAAACCCAAGGGTTTCTCCCCCCGGCATTCATGGTCCCCGTCCGAGCCGGAATAGCCACCTATAATGGCGGGGAACAAGCAGAGAGATCCCCTAATCCGTCTCCAGAGGAGCGAATATGCCTCATTCCGCATCTGTTAAGGGGCGTCGAGTTTCCTATTCATCCGTTCCTTCGCGGGCTCCTGGAGTTCTGCGGCCTCCAGTTGCACAACTTTACCCCAGCTTCCGTGCTACGTATAGCAGGGTATGTCGCCCTTTGTGAGTTATTTCTAGGTTGTGAGGCTCATTTCGGTTTATGGAAGAAGCTGTTCTGCCTTGTCCCCCGCAACCAGGGAGAGTCCCTATGTAAAGTGGGCGGGGCCGAAGTATGGCGCATCGCCGAGACCGGATACCTATCCGGCACTCCCAAAAAGGCACCAGAGAACTGGCCTTCAGAGTGGTTTTACATTGATGACGTCCCCCTTCCGGATCTAGTACAGACAGGTCTCCCCAAGTTCAGTAATGCCCCACCGAGGGCATGTCTAAGCTAGCGCCCCCGAGGTCCCCAAGAAGAGGATACTAGGGAAATACATTTCTTGATGAGCAGGATAAAGTTACTTGTCAGGACCCCGACTCAATGCCACATCGATCTAGCATGTAACACCTCATATCACTTTGCGGCCTCACGCACGGTATTCCCACGGGTGTCGCCTTACCTTTGCCCGGGACCGTTGGCGCCTTTTGGCACACGTATATGACAGTGTCGCTAGCATCCATATGATAAGGAGCCCGGGCTGACATGGCTAGTCGTAAACCCAAAGTGGCACAGACTTACAGGGACAGGCATCCATGACCCAGCATCGAACGTGTCGGTCATCAGCGAGTGAATCCAGGCTGTAGCACTGGGCTAGCAGGACTCCGGTGAACCGGGCTGTAGCGGGCTAACAGGACTCCGGTATTCATCGCGTGACATTTCCCTGAAGGGACAGACACAGGAACGACGAAGGACACATGCCGGCCAGCCTAAGTGTTCCGGAGCAGTAGCAAGCTACCATGGCTCAGTGGAAACACCAGGAGACATTTCCCAGTAAGAGAGGCTACCAAGGATAAACAACTAGGTTGTCAGATCCCACACATACCAAGCATTTCAATAACATACACACAATATGCTCGATATGTGCAAATACATCATGGCATCACAACATGACTCTACAACTCAAGTATTTATTCATTAGGCTCCGAGGAGCGAGATATTACAAACATGGGTCTCATGACCCAACAATCAGAGCATACAAATCAAAGCACAAACGGAAGCTATCATGTCTGAGTACAGACATCTATAAATGAAAAAGGCTTGAAAGCCTGACTATCTATCAGATCCTGCCGAGGGCACAAGATCGTAGCTGAGGTAACAAGCTAAACGTCGAAGTCCAAGCGGAACTACTAGTGAGACTGAAGTCTCTCTGAAAAACATAAAATAGGCAAACGTGAGTACAAATGTACCCAGCAAGACTTACATCAAAACTAACTACATATGCATCATTATCAACAAAGGGGGTGGTGAAGTTTAACTGCAGCAAGCCAGCTTTGACTCGGTGGCTATCCTGAACTACGACTGCAAGCGACTCTTTGAGGTGGCGCACACGAGTCCACATATTCACCATATCAATACACCACTATGGATCCGCTCCCGTCTCCCTACGAGAACGCCATCCATAGCACTCACGCTTATCTTGCGTATTTTAGAGTATCCACTTTCACTTGTCTATGAACTGATATAAGCAACCCAGAAGTCCTTTTCCGCGGACATGGCTATTCGAATAGATCATATTAACCCTGCAGGGGTGTACTTCTTCATACATGTTTCCACCACTTAGCGTCTGCACACGACATGTGCTCGGCAGACTTCAAGCGAAAGCCGACGTGGGTGTAGACCACGACCTACCTAAACACCTAAGTCTCTAGTCCAGGTTTATCGCCTATTCGGGTTCCATCCATGAGGAGATCCGGCCGGAGTTTCGCTCACAGCCCCAAACAATGTGAACAGGGTTCCCGAGATACCAAACGGGCATCCAGTACACCGTGCCACGTACCTATCGCATCACAGCCCACCCCTACGGTCAGCGCTGTCCACGGCCTCCAGTAAGCTACAAACACCAGAAACTACTTGCAACACCTGGACAGAGGACTAGGGTGAATAAGAAGTCGAGCGGGGTCATATTTCAGGGCCCAATGTATGGTAGTAGCTGAATCATGGATCACAAACACAGAACTCAGTTCCTGAGGACGGCTTCAATGAGACAACCCACCATGTACTCCTACATGGCCTCTCACCGACACCTTTTACCAAATCGTGTTCACACACTTAGCTCACACACAGTAGGACATGTTCACACGCCTCTGATTCATCCCCGATGAATCAGACCTGACTCAACTCTAAGCAGTAGCAGGCATGACAAGCAAGCATGAATGAGTAGGCACAACAGGGCTCAAACAACTCCTACTCATGCTAGTGGGTTTCATCTATTTACTGTGGCAATGACAGGTCATGCAAAGGATAAAGGGGTTCAGCTACCGCAGCAGGTAACAGATGAATCGATGTTGTCCTAATG
>NC_041385.1:120303904-120322423 GCF_002162155.2 Triticum dicoccoides
AGTAAAAGAGAGCAGGAGCGAGAGAGTAGGATTGTATCGGAATGAACAAGGGGGTTTTGCTTGCCTGGCACTTCTGAAGATAATATAGCTCTTCATCAGTGTCAACGATCACATCATCGATATCACGTCTATCGAGAGGGGACAATACCGGCAACACAGAAGGGAACACAATCAATGCAATGCACAATATGATGCATGATCATGACATGGCAAAATGAATGTGTTTTGGGCTAATGCAACTAGCAACAGATTAAATGAAGTTGGTTTGAATACAAGATTCAAATTCAAACTCCATATGTGATTATTCAAATGCCATTTAATTGATTTGTGCTAAACAGCAGCTATAAGTTGTTCTAACATGCATGAAAATGGTACAGATGGATTCCTTGGATTTTTCTGATAATTTTTCATATATAAATTATTTAATTTGGAGTTACGGTTGAATTTCTATGATTTTTAGAAGTTTTTTACCATTTTTTGGAATTTCCTGAATAATAATAAATCTAGAAATGAATTTACTGCGTCAGCACTGCGTCACCGTGACGTCAGCAGGTCAACAGACGCTGCTGCTGGTCAAACCTGACCAGTGGGGCCCACTGGTCAGTGACTACGGCTAATCCTAATATAACTTAAACCTAACCTAGTTTAATTAGTCGGCCCGGGCCCGCATGTCAGTGAGTCAGTGGCTTAATTAAACTTAGTTATTAACTTAACCAAAGGTTAGCAGGGGACGGGCCCACACGTCAGTGACCCAGGGGGGTCAAATCCCTGGTCAGCCCGGCTAATCCACCAGCGTCTAACCGCCGGCAACGACCAGACGCGGCGGTGGCTCGCCGGAATGGCTGCTCCGGCGCCCATTCGACGCGCGAAGGGGTTCTACAGGGAGCTCGAGCTCGTGCGCATCCAATGGAGCAAGCCAGAGGAGTTGGGGTTGGCTGTGGCGTCGGCAGCGGCGAGGGAGGCGGCGGCCGGAGTTCGGGCACCCGCGGGTTAGGCGATGCAGGGCGCTAGGGGAGGCGTTGGTGCATGCTACGTGCTCCTGGTGAGGTGTGGAGCACGGTGGTGTGCCCGGCTTCGAGCCACAGTGGCTCTGGCCACGCCGGCGACGAGGCACGGCGGCGGCGAGTTTCGGCCGTGGTGGAAGATGGAGCTAGGGGACGAAATCAAGTGCGCGGAGTGAGGGGAAGAGAAGAGGAGCTCACGGCGGGGTCGTAGGTGATCTCAGCGGCCTCGGGGACGGCCTGGTGACGACGAATCGGTCGACGGCGGCCGTCGGTGCAGGAAACGAAGATGGCGTCGGCGACGGCGTTGCTGGGCATCCAGGGGTCTTCTGGTCGCGTGAGACGACGAGGAGGATGAGGGAGGACCGGCGGAGCTCGGGAGCGCGTCGGGGAGGAGAGGGGGTGGCGGTGGCCGCGAGGGAGCTCGTCGGTGGCGGCGGCTCTGTTCGGTCCGGGCGAGAGAGAGGGAACAGAGGAGAGAGGGGATGCAGCGGGGGAGGAAGAGGAGCGAGGGGACACGAGGCCTCGTCGTGGCGTTGCTAGGGAGGCCGGGGGAAGCAGGAGGTGGCCGGGAAGCAGGAGGTGGCCGAGGCCTCTCGGGCGCGCGCCACGCCTCGCCTCTGTTCGTCCTCCTGGCAGAGGAGGAAGAGGACAAGGGGGAGGAGGTGGGCTGGGCCGGCCAGATGGAGCTGGGCCAGGTAAGTGGCGCCAGGTAAGTTCTGTTCTGTTTCATATTTTTCTTCTGTTTTGTTTTTATTTAATTTATTTTGCCACTGTTTTGAATTTAAAATAATTCAAACAATGCCAAAAACTCCTCTGAATATTTTATATTGCTAGATGGACTTTTCCAAAAGCTTATAAAATATTTCAGGGATATTTGAAATTATATTCTAATTATATGAATATAATTCAAATTCAAATAGCTAATGAATTAAATCCAAAGTCCCAAAAATAAATCCTTAAAAATGTTCAATATTTTGGTTGGGACCAGAACCCTTGCCAAAAATTATCAAACATTTAGGAAGAGCATTTTGGAACAATGAATGAGATTTTTAGGGTTTCTGCCCTTCTTTTATTTAGGGTTTTGAGGCTTCCAATTTCCCTCAGTTCAAATTTCAGAATTTAAACATGATGCACACATGAAGCTAGCCTAGAGCACTACCAGCAGCTAGGGATGTGAGAACTCACCCCCACTAAACAAGAATCTCGTCTCGAGATTCAAGCGTAGGGTAAGGTGAAGGGGAAACGCAACTAGTATAATCTTCACGATCCAGGGTGCACTTCAGTTGAACGTTGATTCATTCACCATCATTGTCTTGATGTCTTGCTCTGAGAAATCCTGCCAACATGACATGGAGGGAAGAAGGAGACTCTAGAAGGGTCGATCTTCTTGAAGATCGAACAACTCACGGAATGAGACATAGGACCATCTCTCAGGTTGAGACACGAGATACACATCAAGACGGGTGGAAAGAAACGGATGACGAAGGTTCACTAGGTGGACAACAATTCCACACTTAAGAAGGTGGTAATCGGTTGTCAACGTAGCGAGGAGTTGAGTTGCCATGATACCACAACGAGACACCTTCGGAACCGTGACTCGTAGATATCTCCCCTTAAGTGGCAAAAGAATTACCTTTGATTCAGAGATCATTGAAACTCTTTATACCAGCTTAAGGCAAATCATAATCGATCATTTAGAGGGGTTCGGTAGAATGGCATACTCAAACTTGGATGATGTGGATTACCTTGTTGAAGACAACGTAATGGATGAATTTTGCTTATCACCGGAAATGGAAGAGACCCATGGTAGAATGGCACATTGGCGGTGCAAGCTGGGAACAAAATGCAAATGCTGGGAATGATTCTGGTAACTGGGGAAGAACCCAACAAAAGAGAGTGAATTCACTGTTTGAAAAGGTCATAGCATTTGCCGAGGAAACTGAGAGGAATCCCAGTTAGAGATGATGATAACACGTAGTGCTTGTGCGTGCTCTCAAGAACTTGAGCATTTCCATAATCATCAAGGTTTTATCAACAACCGCGTCAAGGGTGCTGACAACACAACATACTACCATGATAGATAGCGATGGACGATGCAGATGCGAAGGAGGATAACACTTTCTCAGATTTCACCTTAGCGAGGCCAAGCAAATAAAATCTGGATGATCGACCGAGAGACATTTAGCACTCCGCTTCTAATGTTCTCCTTGATGTGCTAGTATAACCCATTCATAGATATGGTTTGATATCTAAAACATCAAGTAAAAGGTCGGACTTCGGGAACACAAAAATCCATAGGGGCAACTAGGGAGTAAATCCTACGAAATCCTTAGGGGAGGTGGCCAACTTCTTCAATCAAGATACTACAATAATAGGTCTTCCGGTTGGGTGTGTTGGCCACGACATCCACTTTACCGGTTATCGAGGAACCAATATTATAGTTCTTGGGGAAATGTTCCAACCATCATATCTGCCTGAGATTCAGATCTGGTTGGTGTCAGGATATTTCAGACTCATCGAGTCTAGGAAGAAGAATGAAAGTTTGCAACACAAATCGACGAGATGACGTTGCGGGATTCTCGGGAGATGAACTACGATAGCAAGCTCCAAAACATGAGCTGGTTCTGCTACAAACATGTGAACACGTTGTCCCAGACAAGCATGCCCACATGGTAGTCTTACAATAAAACACTACCGAGTTCTGGTTGGGAACCATCAGTGAGGATATCGAAGTTCTTTCATAAGTCCGGATTAGCTCTTATGAAGATACTCCTTCTCCTTGAACAAATCAGTCAGTGGCTTGGTGTGCTAGGATACACATATGGAATGAAGGTTGCAAGTCTCCAGACCACAGAATACTTCGCACGTGTGCATGACTGACTTGCGATGATTCCAGAGGAAGCAACATTGACTTTCTCGAGTCCACGGCGGCAACTTGCATCAAATGCACATGAACTAGAGGAAGTCACTTC
This sequence comes from Triticum dicoccoides, assembly GCF_002162155.2. Classification (NCBI taxonomy): domain Eukaryota; kingdom Viridiplantae; phylum Streptophyta; class Magnoliopsida; order Poales; family Poaceae; genus Triticum; species Triticum dicoccoides. The sequence continues at coordinate 120,307,881 of NC_041385.1, forward strand.
TTACATCCGAACATATGCTTCATGAGCTAGCATGAACAAATGCTTTCAAAAGTTTCCAACACTAGCTTAATGTTCAGCAAAATTATGGAGAAGACAAGGATGTTGTCAATGGGCACAACAACAATTCATCTGGGTTTCCTTTTAAAGGAATTCCATAGTTAAGTGAACAAGTGATAGCATTGGTCAGACCCAAAAGATATAATGGTGTATGCTCGAGGGATCAACCACGAGTAAGACAACATTACAAATATCGTTGGTTCTGGTCTGATTGGATGATAGCCCATACTCAATCAAAGGTTTGGGTAAGATAATAGATCCAAAAATTGTTCACGAGGGCCAATTGATGAAGATATCATCTTTTTTCAACATACACACACACACACAAAAGATATCCCTTAACATGAACTAAGTCGGACAAGCTTTTATCTTCCAACTCTCCAAGTTGTTGTTTAGCTTATCCAACTAGCTCAGGGTATCCAACACGGATTCTTGGAGAAGGGGTGGTTTACAGGAATAAACCAACTTGATCACGAGCTCAACATAACGGTCAGGTGACGACCTGGTGATACTTCCGAGAAGACATTCAAAAAAAATCACGAACCACCAGTATGTTACTAAGCTCGAGAACAATCTCGCTTTTGAGGGCAAGACGATATGATCAAATGAGTGAGGACTCGACAAGATCCTAACTCATCAATCGAAGGGTGCACCGAAATAAGGACTAGGTAGCACGATCAATCTTAGAATGATGATTCAATAACCAACACACTAAGAATGAAATTATTGTCCATTAACTACCAAGCAACGAGGTTGCTGGGAGTATTGATTTCACACATCACAGTTCATTTGTCGGTATTCCGGTTGCATCAACACGAGGGCCGAGGGATGACTAATGATGGTGAGAAGTATTACTACGTCAAAATTCATTCAATTCTGACATAAAGGGGGTAATACTTCAAGGTAGAACAGAGCAAAAGCTGAATTGGCATTTTGATCTGTGGAATACAACTACTTTGATCCAATCCTAGATATGGATGAGGTACTGGAGTTTGTTTCTCCAAGTCATTCAGGGCAGAATGGCTTGACGGACCACAAGGGTAATAGACATCGATAAACGAATGCATGCATACCCTTGACTATCAATTGATAGACGAGGGTCAGAATACAACTAAAGGGAACAACTCAAAGGAACATATAATTTTCTGAGTTGTGGATGCATAGATTAGTATGTCGAACCAAGTTCAACATATTTCTTCCGGATAACCCATGCAGAAAGGTAGAACTGGCAGAGTCACGATTTATGAATGGGGAACTTCTCAAGAGTACTCTAATTGTGATTTTTTTTTGATCCAATAAACATCTGCCATAAGTAGTTCATGGTATTTGGAAGAAGAAGATACCACGGACTTCAAGGACTATCGCAACGGTTACTAGTATCCTGAAGGCACTAGCAATTACTATCAGCATGAAGTAGGTAGAGTGAATCTCGGGTTCAAGAACCCAGGAACAGAATACCTATTACTAAGTAGCATCACGGGATGCTTTCGAGAACAAAGGCCAGAATCATCACACTAGGACACAAATCATGGCTAGACCACTAGATGATCCCCTGAGACACCTAGGGTCATAATAATAATTCCGACATAAATGTCAAGGCAATAGAATACCTCAACTCAACAATTAGTGTGATTGAGCTGGCATAAAGGAACATCGAAACCAGAGGGAAAGGATTTTGCAAATGCATCAGACTATTTAGAAACCTGGGATGACTCGGACAGCATAACGGCTGTAAATGCTCAGAAAAGATTTGAGACATTCACAAAAATGGTGGCATAACCACTCAGAAGCACAATATCAAGGTCTGGAGATCAACAGTTAACATACAAACGTAGTAGGAACTGAACTCAAGCTTAAATCCAACAATCTTATAAGTCTACGGATTAGTAACACGTGATCCTGATGGGAAGAAGAGATAGCCTAGTTCTTAATCCCCGTAGAAGAGAAGATGATGACTCAGATCAGAAGGCCATGAGGTATAAGGAGTAAAAAGAGCCTTACGTTCCATCCCACAATCAATTCCCTTATATAACTAAAGAATTTCTAGACTCAACTTCGACCAGTTTGGCTTGGTAATCCTACAAGCAGTCAAGCTCTGATACCAACGCTGTCAGGACCCCGACTCAATGCCACATCGATCTAGCATGTAACACCTCATATCACTTTGCGGCCTCACGCACGGTATTCCCACGGGTGTCGCCTTACCTTTGCCCGGGACCGTTTGCGCCTTTTGGCACACGTATATGACAGTGTCGCTAGCATCCATATGATAAGGAGCCCGGGCTGACATGGCTAGTCGTAAACCCAAAGTGGCACAGACTTACAGGGACAGGCATCCATGGCCCAGCATCGAACGTGTCGGCATCAGCGAGTGAATCCAGGCTGTAGCACTGGGCTAGCAGGACTCCGGTGAACCGGGCTGTAGCGGGCTAACAGGACTCCGGTATTCATCGCGTGACATTTCCCTGAAGGGACAGACACAGGAACGACGAAGGACACATGCCGGCCAGCCTAAGTGTTCCGGAGCAGTAGCAAGCTACCATGGCTCAGTGGAAACACCAGGAGACATTTCCCGGTAAGAGAGGCTACCAAGGATAAACAACTAGGTTGTCAGATCCCACACATACCAAGCATTTCAATAACATACACACAATATGCTCGATATGTGCAAATACATCATGGCATCACAACATGACTCTACAACTCAAGTATTTATTCATTAGGCTCCGAGGAGCGAGATATTACAAACATGGGTCTCATGACCCAACAATCAGAGCATACAAATCAAAGCACAAACGGAAGCTATCATGTCTGAGTACAGACATCTATAAATGAAAAAGGCTTGAAAGCCTGACTATCTATCAGATCTTGCCGAGGGCACAAGATCGTAGCTGAGGTAACAAGCTAAACGTCGAAGTCCAAGCGGAACTACTACTGAGACTGAAGTCTCTCTGCAAAAACATAAAATAGGCAAACGTGAGTACAAATGTACCCAGCAAGACTTACATCAAAACTAACTACATATGCATCATTATCAACAAAGGGGGTGGTGAAGTTTAACTGCAGCAAGCCAGCTTTGACTCGGTGGCTATCCTGAACTACGACTGCAAGCGACTCTTTGAGGTGGCGCACACGAGTCCACATATTCACCATATCAATACACCACTATGGATCCGCTCCCGTCTCCCTACGAGAACGCCATCCATAGCACTCACGCTTATCTTGCGTATTTTAGAGTATCCACTTTCACTTGTCTATGAACTGATATAAGCAACCCAGAAGTCCTTTTCCGCGGACACGGCTATTCGAATAGATCATATTAACCCTGCAGGGGTGTACTTCTTCATACATGTTTCCACCACTTAGCGTCTGCACACGACATGTGCTCGGCAGACTTCAAGCGAAAGCCGACGTGGGTGTAGACCACGACCTACCTAAACACCTAAGTCTCTAGTCCAGGTTTATCACCTATTCGGGTTCCATCCATGAGGAGATCCGGCCGGAGTTTCGCTCACAGCCCCAAACGATGTGAACAGGGTTCCCGAGATACCAAACGGGCATCCGGTACACCGTGCCACGTACCTACCGCATCACAGCCCACCCCTACGGTCAGCGCTGTCCACGGCCTCCAGTAAGCTACAAACACCAGAAACTACTTGCAACTCCTGGACAGAGGACTAGGGGGAATAAGAAGTCGAGCGGGGTCATATTTCAGGGCCCAATGTATGGTAGTAGCTGAATCATGGATCACAAACATAGAACTCAGTTCCTGAGGACGGCTTCAATGAGAAAACCCACCATGTACTCCTACATGGCCTCTCACCGACACCTTTTACCAAATCGTGTTCACACACTTAGCTCACACACAGTAGGACATGTTCACACGCCTCTGATTCATCCCCGATGAATCAGACCTGACTCAACTCTAAGCAGTAGCAGGCATGACAAGCAAGCATGAATGAGTAGGCACAACAGGGCTCAAACAACTCCTACTCATGCTAGTGGGTTTCATCTATTTACTGTGGCAATGACAGGTCATGCAAAGGATAAAGGGGTTCAGCTACCGCAGCAGGTAACAGATGAATCGATGTTGTCCTAATGTAGTAAAAGAGAGCAGGAGCGAGAGAGTAGGATTGTATCGGAATGAACAAGGGGGTTTTGCTTGCCTGGCACTTCTGAAGATAATATAGCTCTTCATCAGTGTCAACGATCACATCATCGATATCACGTCTATCGAGAGGGGACAATACCGGCAACACAGAAGGGAACACAATCAATGCAATGCACAATATGATGCATGATCATGACATGGCAAAATGAATGTGTTTTGGGCTAATGCAACTAGCAACAGATTAAATGAAGTTGGTTTGAATACAAGATTCAAATTCAAACTCCATATGTGATTATTCAAATGCCATTTAATTGATTTGTGCTAAACAGCAGCTATAAGTTGTTCTAACATGCATGAAAATGGTACAGATGGATTCCTTGGATTTTTCTGATAATTTTTCATATATAAATTATTTAATTTGGAGTTACGGTTGAATTTCTATGATTTTTAGAAGTTTTTTACCATTTTTTGGAATTTCCTGAATAATAATAAATCCAGAAATGAATTTACTGCGTCAGCACTGCGTCACCGTGACGTCAGCAGGTCAACAGACGCTGCTGCTGGTCAAACCTGACCAGTGGGGCCCACTGGTCAGTGACTACGGCTAATCCTAATATAACTTAAACCTAACCTAGTTTAATTAGTCGGCCCGGGCCCGCATGTCAGTGAGTCAGTGGCTTAATTAAACTTAGTTATTAACTTAACCAAAGGTTAGCAGGGGACGGGCCCACACGTCAGTGACCCAGGGGGGTCAAATCCCTGGTCAGCCCGGCTAATCCACCGGCGTCTAACCGCCGGCAACGACCAGACGCGGCGGTGGCTCGCCGGAATGGCTGCTCCGGCGCCCATTCGACGTGCGGAGGGGTTCTATAGGGAGCTCGAGCTCGTGCGCATCCAATGGAGCAAGCTAGAGGAGTTGGGGTTGGCTGTGGCGTCGGCAGCGGCGAGGGAGGCGGCGGCCGGAGTTCGGGCACCCGCGGGTTAGGCGATGCAGGGCGCTAGGGGAGGCGTTGGTGCGTGCTACGTGCTCCTGGTGAGGTGTGGAGCACGGTGGTGTGCCCGGCTTCGAGCCACAGTGGCTCTGGCCACGACGGCGACGAGGCACGGCGGCGGCGAGTTTCGCCGTGGTGGAAGATGGAGCTAGGGGACGAAATCAAGTGCGCGGAGTGAGGGGAAGAGAAGAGGAGCTCACGGCGGGGTCGTAGGTGATCTCAGCGGCCTCGGGGACGGCCTGGTGACGACGAATCGGTCGACGGCGGCCGTCGGTGCAGGAAACGAAGATGGCGTCGGCGACGGCGTTGCTGGGCATCCAGGGGGTCTTCTGGTCGCGTGAGACGACGAGGAGGATGAGGGAGGACCGGCGGAGCTCGGGAGCGCGTCGGGGAGGAGAGGGGGTGGCGGTGGCCGCGAGGGAGCTCGTCGGTGGCGGCGGCTCCGTTCGGTCCGGGCGAGAGAGAGGGAACAGAGGAGAGAGGGGATGCAGCGGGGGAGGAAGAGGAGCGAGGGGACACGAGGCCTCGTCGTGGCGTTGCTAGGGAGGCCGGGGGAAGCAGGAGGTGGCCGGGAAGCAGGAGGTGGCCGAGGCCTCTCGGGCGCGCGCCACGCCTCGCCTCTGTTCGTCCTCCTGGCAGAGGAGGAAGAGGACAAGGGGGAGGAGGTGGGCTGGGCCGGCCAGATGGAGCTGGGCCAGGTAAGTGGCGCCAGGTAAGTTCTGTTCTGTTTCATATTTTTCTTCTGTTTTGTTTTTATTTAATTTATTTTGCCACTGTTTTGAATTTAAAATAATTCAAACAATGCCAAAAACTCCTCTGAATATTTTATATTGCTAGATGGACTTTTCCAAAAGCTTATAAAATATTTCAGGGATATTTGAAATTATATTCTAATTATATGAATATAATTCAAATTCAAATAGCTAATGAATTAAATCCAAAGTCCCAAAAATAAATCCTTAAAAATGTTCAATATTTTGGTTGGGACCAGAACCCTTGCCAAAAATTATCAAACATTTAAGAAGAGCATTTTGGAACAATGAATGAGATTTTTAGGGTTTCTGCCCTTCTTTTATTTAGGGTTTTGAGGCTTCCAATTTCCCTCAGTTCAAATTTCAGAATTTAAACATGATGCACACATGAAGCTAGCCTAGAGCACTACCAGCAGCTAGGGATGTGATATTACTAGCCAGATCCGGACTGACGATAGTCGAGGTCATGGAAATATGCATAATGCGGGGAGTGCAACCGCTCCAACATCGGGGCAATCCCATGTGGCATTTCAACAGGGAAGACAATGCCACCCGTTGTGGCCGTAAGGGTCCAGACTCTGCCACTGCTTTGGCAAGGATACTGTCCGATTTATATAAAGGAGAAGAGGAAGACTTCCTTCACATCAAACCACGGGATGGATTCTCCATGTACATCCCCCAAACTGGGTAAGTCGTTGTTCATTTTCCCGCTTCACTTATTATGGCGTTTTTCGCTAAGATTACCTGCCTCGATATTTCTGAGCAGGAACTGAGGAAGGCCGTAGAAGGAATCTCCAGCCCTTCCCCGCAGCCAGAGGACCTCGAAAGGGCCCTGGATCCAGGACTCGAAGAAGATCCGGATACGACTGTGGAGTTTGTCAACGGGATATTTTATCGGGCGAGCCGTGACGGCGCCTCAGTGGCTATTACTGCCGATTATCCCGGACTGCTACCTACGTCGCGTGTAAGCCATACAGAAGACTCGATCCTCCAAAGAGGACTCTTTCCTGATGTCATGCCTTATATCTGAAGCGTCGTGTTTTGGCAGAGACGACGGTCGGAGCACAGGGCCGAGCCCCTAGGGACCCGTCGGCCATAGGCGTCCGAATTGGGTAGGCTCAAGAGGAAGGCGGTTAGGGCCGACACACCTCTACAGAGGTAAGGAAACAACCTGTCATGTAATTATTGTCATTTGAAGTATAACAACGTCCTTTACATCCTGGCAGGAACAGGAGTATCCGGACTATATCCGGGGATCCTGCCAACCACGCCTCCACCAGTCGGGCTCCAGAACCGACTTAGAGAGAGGAGGCGGACATAGGGCCGATGCCGTATAGTCCTCCGACAGAGGACGCAGATATGCTCTCTGCCACAAATTCCGAAGTAGAGAGCACCATGAATCACTGGCGTCGACGGGCCGTGCTTCGCAACAACATCTTTTCCAAAGAGGCATTTAATGCTTTCAATTCGGGAGACGCATACATCCAGGCTACTCAAGGCGGGCTTGCCCGGGTGACGGACCAGTATACCAAAGATATACGGGTAAGAAAGTTTGATAAGCATGTATAGCAGTAGCCCCTGAGACTTGAAACGGTTGGAACAATAGTTTTAAGGATCAATTTATGCGCAGGTTCTTGTAGATAAGAATGAGCAATTGTCTTGGGAGCTAGAGGAGTGCAAGACCCAACTGAGGGCCACGGTTGCCAAGCTAGAGGAATCCAGAAGGCCTCATCTGGTAACATTTATCTCGATTGTATGAAAATGTACCAGTTAGCAACTAGCTGGTATGACGAGTTTAATAGAAAATTCTGCAGATAACCCCGGAGTAAATCCGGAGGGTGGGAGAGATGACGAGTCGCATCTCCAGAGGCAACTAAAGGCTGGTGAGCGCATTCTTACGCAAGTTAGGCAGGAGAAGAATACTCTCCAAGATTGAAAGTGCGTTATGTCGACTAGAGGGGGGTGAATAGGCAATTTTTATGAATTCTTCACTGAGGAATTTGCCGGTGAGGAAATTCCTTAGCAAAGAACTATTAGCAGCGGAATAAGTACTCAGAAGTAAGCATAACAGAATACAAGCATGGTCATCATGATGAAATGAAGACTAGCAAAGAGTACAGAAAGCGTAATCACAGGATAACACAAGATGAAGACAAACAGACTGAAGAAATTGAACTGAGGAAATTGAGAAAGTCTTCAGTCAAAGTCTTCAAACACAGATATGAACAAACACTCAACACAGTAATGAGGAAATGAAAGGGTTGAGGAAATAGAACCAGTTAGGTTGGTGAAGACAATGATTTGGTAGACCAGTTCGAACTGTTGTCTCAGTTGTACGTCTGGTTGGAGCGGCTGAGTATTTAAACTCGAGGACACACAGTCCTGGACACCCAGTCGCTGAGCACGCAGCTCAGGACACCCAGTCCTCACTGTATTCTCCTTGAACTAAGGTCACGCAGACCTCGTCCAATCACTCGTGGTAAGTCTTCAGGCGACTTCCAAACCTTCACAGATTTGGTCACTCGGTGATCCACAATTCCTCTTGGATGCTCTAGACCTTGACGCCTAACCGTCTGGAAGAAGCACAGTCTTCAAAGGTAACAAGCGTCGGATCCACGCAGGATCAATTTCTTCAGTGATGCTCAATCACTTTGGGTTTGTAGGGGTTTGGTTTTGGGTTTTCCGCACTTGATGATTTTCGCTCAAAGTCCTCGGAGGATGGGTTGCTCTCAAATGACAAGTGTCAAGTTCTCTCGGAGCAGCCAACCAGCTAGTGGTTGTAGGGGGCGGCTATTTATAGCCTAGGGAGCAGCCCGACATGATAAGACATAAATGCCCCTCAATGATATGACCGTTAGGTGGATAAGATATTTTGGGACACCTGGCGCGCAGCACAGCAACGTCGGAAATTTGACTCTCAAATTCTTCAGGGCTATCATGTTCCTCACTGTGTAGGTAATTCACACTGGCGAATTCCTAACTCCTCAGTCAGAACAAATTCATCAGCGACCAGAAGAACTTCGTCTCTATCACTGAAGAAAGTGACTGAACTGTATGCGATTCCAAAGGCTTCACTCGAAGGGATTGGTAGGTGTAGGATTTTGAGTTGAGCATCACATGGAAATTTTTCCTTAGTATTTCCTCGGCCCCCTTTAATAGTACGGTGTTTCCTATGACTCAAGAAGGAGAAAATGAAACTACAAAAACAAAAGTCTTCACGCTTCATGTTCCACAAATGAATACCAAGTCTTCAAGGTCACACCAATTTCTTCACTTTCAAAGTCTTCAGAAAGTCTTCAAAATATCAAAGTCTTCAGTTGAAGAACTTCATTTTTAGGGGTCGACTTTCTCTGTAAATATCAAACTCCTCACAGACTTATAGACCTGTGTACACTCACAAACGCATTAGTCCCTTAACCTATAAGTCTTCAATACACTAAAATCACTAAGGGGCACTAGATGCACTTACAATCTCCCCGTTTTTGGTGATTGATGACAACATAGGTTAAGTTTTCAACGGGGATAAACATATGAAGTGTATACACTGATATTGAGGAATTTGATTACAAGATATAGTAGAACTCCCCCTGAAGATGTGCATAGTGAGGAATTTGCTTTTGAGGCAATGCACATTTGAAGAGTTGAATCATGGAGATCTCGCCCTATATCTTGTAATTCATACACACATTTGATATATAATATGAAGAATTTGAAATTCATGATGAAATATGGTGCCTGATGTGATTCAGCATGCGTGCAATGTCATTAACGAGGAATAAGCATGCAAAGCATAATGCAACAAAAGTATCAGCGCACCATCGGGTTTAAGATTACAACTCGATCCAAATAAAAGTTTCAGAAGAACGAGAGTTGTAACTTAAAAAAACCGCCCTTAATATAGACCCGCTTGAAGACTAACTCAGATTTCTCTCCCTTTGTTATCAAATGACCAAAAGGATTGAAACTGAGGACTAACGCCCCTGAAGAATTTCAAGTCGATGGAGGAGTGCCAGCGTTGTCGGGGTTGTTTGTTGGAGCAGGGCCTGCCGCAGTGTCGTCCAAATCTTCATACTCATCAGTGTCACGCGATGAAGAATAAGAGCTGGCCACCAAGGAAGGAACTTTGACCTTCTTGAATTTCTTCGGTGGAGGGGCAGACCAGTCAAATTCTTCCTTGAGACCCATATTCTTCAGATCTGCAGCGCTGTAGACATGAGAGAGAACAGCCCAGGTACGGTTGAAGGTTTCATGGAGGTAGTATTGGTTTTTCTTCACTGCATTGTGTGTTGAGGTCATGTTGTGAAGAATTGAACCAAACTGACGCTTGACCCATTTGTGATTGCGATCAACCTTCTGATGAAGACTGAGGAGTAACTCACGGTCAGTCATCACCCTGGGTGCTGTGGCTTGAGGATTTTGCTTGGCTGAGGTATTAGCGGCAGAGTCATGTGTGGCAGAATCGTCATTGGTAGAGTAAGAGGCAGCCTTGCGAAATTGACCATCCAATGGACGAATGCCTTCATCGATTAAAGCAGCAGCCTTGCCTTTATCATCAGCAGATGAAACTGTCCGTTTGAGGACTTCAATGGGAGGCAAGTAGCTACCGTGGTTCAGAGTGTCAGCTTTGTAATTCAGTGAAGATCTTGCCCTGATGAATCCCATAATCCAAGGAGCATAGGGCTTCAGCTCAAATGGTGACATAGCAATATTGGCCAGAGTCCTCATGAAGAAATCATGGAAGTTGACGGGAACGCCATGAATGATGTTGAAAAGCATATTCTTCATGATGCCAACGACTTCTTCATCATTTGAGTCATGGCCTTTGATAGGACTCATTGTCTTCGTCAGAATTCGATAGATAGTCCGAGGCACATACAATAATTCCTTGACGAGGAATTTGGTTCATGGGGCCTGCCTTGGCTTCAAAGGCTTCATCAGCACTTGCATATAGTGATTTGAAAGTTCTGGTTCGTTGTAGATACAACGAGCACCATCAAGTGGAGGACTGAGTGGTAGAGCACGAAGCAATTCAGTTGCTGGTGCCTTGTAGTGAGTATTTTCAGACATCCAGTCTAATACCCATGAGTTCACGTCTTCAGCGTCTCCGGTGATGTGCAGAGTTGCATAGAATTGAAGAATGAGTTCTTCATTCCAGTCACAGATATCAATGCAGAAATTCAGAAGTCCTGCATCGTGAAGAACACTGAGGACTGGCTCAAAGCCGGGCAGAGACTCCATGTCCACATGAGGAATATGTGCATGATCGAAGACTTTGTCTTTGTTGAAGAGCACTGAGGAATAGAAATTGGCTTGGCTGGCAGTCCAGAACCGCCTCTTCCTTATGCGAGCAGAATCATATGGATTATAATCAGTGAAGAATACGTGCTCGGCAAAGAAATCTTCAGCCTTGAACTTCTGTTTGCTTGAGAACGGATTCTTTTGCTTTGGCAGAGGGGTATCAGTGAGTTGCATCACCACCTCAGGAATCGCGAGCTCAGGTTCTTCAGGCTGAGGAATTTCTTGTTCCTCAACAGGTGCAGTCTGAGGATCAGCAGGAGCAGGTTCATCAGCACTAGTGGCTAGAATTTCTTCATGGACAGATGAAGTGGGATGAGTTTCTTCAGAGCCCATTTGAACAGTTTGTGCAGGGGACTGAGGTATCTGTTGGAGTGGGGTGAAGAGTGGAGAATTTGGATGTTGACTTTCCCAAAAGTCATCGTTCATCACTGGCGTTGTGCTTCCAATATCCACATCTTCTTCAATTTCCTCAACACGGGCCTCTTCAGCTGTGAATTGAGGCATAGGCGAGGAAATGATTGGGGTTGAAGGGATTGCTTCCACTTCAATTTCTTCATCAATCTGCTCTGACGAAGAAGCAGAATGATTTTCTTCATCAGATCCGCTTGGGATCTCATAGTCTTCTCCAAAAGGAACAAGGTCCTTTGATGGCATGGAGGAAATCGGAACAGCATCAATTGGATTTTCGAGTGAGCTGGTCATTGGCTTCATTTTCTTCGCAGCCGAAGAGTTTTGACGCAGCTGATGCCTTCCTTTTCTTCACTGTAGCTCGCTATGTAGCCTTGGTCTTCTTCACATCGAATGCACATGGAAGAATTGGAGTTGGTGTAGGTGCAGATGGAGCTGAGGAATCTGGTTGATTTTCTTCAGGCGCAACTGATGCAGTTGCCCTGACTTCTTCAGTTTCTTCAGGCGCACCACTAGTGGATGCCCTGGCAATTTCTTCAGCGGCTGGAATGGGATCATCAGCCCTGGAACTAGCATTTTCATCAGCAGCCTGAACATCATCAGCAATGCTGGCATGTTCTTCAGTCGGCTGAGCTGAGACTCCAGCCTGAGGAATTTCATGTTGCGTTGGGGCAGCAACATTGGTGAATTTCTTTGTCAGGTTGACGAATCTGACTTTGGCTCCTTGCCAATCAGCATAGTAGGCATCAAAGTCATTGCTGAGGGCTTGAATTTCAGACTGAGCCTGGAGAAGTTCCTCAGGTGTCATTCTGACAATGTTTTTCTTCAGGAGCTTCTCCTTTCTGTATTGAGCTTTCTTAATCTCTCTTGCCTTTTCAAACTTCCATTTCTCTTCAGTGATGAAATGGGTCAACATATGACTTTGTCCAGAGGTCAGATGAAAATCAGGCATTGGGGTGTTTGGATCCTTGTGCCAGAGATCAATATAATCGAGGATTTTCCTCGGATCCAACAGCAGTGGCACAGAAGTGCCTTTGGCTCTAGCGGCCTTCACCTGTCTGTCTCTGATGATTTCTGCAAGTTCATCATCAGAAGCTTCATCATCAGAAGGCACATGGAATGCGACCTGTTTCTTCTTTGGACTTGGCCGAGGACCTCGTCCAGCTGTTGCTTTGGTCTTCAGCAGAGTCGGGCCAGATGATGACTTTGGTGCAGCTGAGGAACTTGCGGAAACACCAGAGGCAATCGAGAAACCAGCAGTCCTTTGACATGAAGCCAGATGCACAGGAGCTGAGGACTTTGGTGGAGCAGTAGCAGTGTGAGGAATTTTCCGTGGGGGCGCTGCTGAGGAACTTGGCCGTGAGGGCGCTGTTGGTGAAGCACTTGGCTTACGAGCAGGCTTCTTTGGCATGGATTTCCTCGGTTTGACCGAGGCCTCAGTAGCAGTGGCAGTGGCAGAATCCTCATTGAATTTCTTCACTGCCTCCTTGGCTTGTCTTGCCAATTTAGCTTGGCGCTTAGCCCATTCTTCAGGAAAGTCCTCACCACGTTTGATGCTTGTGGGATCAGCTACTTGGCCAGGTGCCAATGGAGCTCTTGGGCATGGAGGATTGAGGGCGAATTTCTTCATGTACTTTGGAGTCACATATCTGTATTCCCTCCATTCCCTTGCCCATCTCCGTTCAATCTTCTGAATGCGCACCTTGCGCTGATTTTTGTTTTCTTTGCCAAATTTTGCTTCATCAGGTGTGCAGTAGTCAGCATAAATTTCCTCAGGGATTTCAAACGCAGTCATAACCTCAGGTTTCTTTCCTCCTTTCTGCGGCTTCTTACCTTCTGCCATATTCTTCAGTTGAGGAATTTGAACAATTGAGTTCTCTGAAGAAGTATGCAGTTTTTCTTCGAGGAACGCTGCAAATGAGTTAAGTTGATGAGAACCTAGTGATTCAGCAGCAGGCATGAGTACCTGTGAACAGAGTACAAGTGCGAGGAATTCGGAGAGGTCATATGCGTTCTGAGAAGGTTTTTCAAAAAGAACAAGTTTTGAGGAATTTGACCAGATGAACCTTGAGGAATTTCACTAAGAGTTCTTGTCTTAGGTTCTAGAGTTGTAAAGATCGAAGATCCACACAATTAGGGAATCTTGATGAAAATGATTGCTTAGAGAAACAGTTCAAGATCATATGATGTGTGTGGTGTTCATATGTGTGAAGATTTGAAGAATAAACACCTTTGAAGATTTTCAGGAAAGCTTGAGAATCAAAGCGAGTAATAAAAGTAACTTTTAATTACCCGAAGTGAAGAACACGACGAACTGAGAAGAACAGATGGGAAGTTCATCAGGTTAGATCTTCCTTGCCCTAACTCGGCGGAGGAAGATAGCTACGGCGGCGGCGGAGTGAAGATTTCTGCGGTCGGCGTGAGTACGACGGCGACGAGGTCGAGGCAGCGAAGCTCTTCCTCACCGGCGACGATGGAGTAGCGGCGGCGCTAGGGTTTGAGGAGCTCGAGTGAGAGAGTAGCAATCGAGCGGAGTAAATGAAGTGAGGAAGGGGAGAGGGGTATTTATAGACACGGTGAAAAACTGTTCGCCCGAAGATTTGGGACGAACGTGCCCCTGCCCTTTCTCCTTCACGCGACATGTGTCACCCACGTACTGTGTAGTGGAGATCGTGTACGATCGTGGGTGAATAGAATAATGCATCGTGGGATGCGGAATAGTTTGAGCGGCAAAACCGAAAATTTGGATAAGATTTATTTTAAAGTTTCGTTCACAATTTCTTTAGCTGACAAGGACACAGTGAAGATTTTGAACGAGTTTCAAATAGAACGCACATGAAGAATTTGTGAATAGATTGGGTTGAGTATAGCATAGAGGGGGAAGGGTCCGATCACATTCACTTAGCAGAAAAAGCAACTTGAAGA
>NC_041385.1:120322810-120329193 GCF_002162155.2 Triticum dicoccoides
AGCCAATGAAGAAAAACGAAGGGAACAGTGAAGATTTTGCGAAGTTGAAGAATGAAGAATTTCAAAACAAAAAAAAACTCAAATAGAAGATTTTCAACTTTTTGTGGTGGCGTGACCCACCGTATAAGAATGATGATTTCAGACACCGCGTACAATTGTCGTAGGGTTCTGAGAATCAAATTCTTCATTAATTTCTTCACACTTAGAGTGTTATTCTTCATTGATTGAAGAAAAACGTTTCTTCATGTGTTGCACATCTAAGTCATCAATTTTGCATAAGTGTTAGGATGTGTGTCCTTTTCAAAGAACATTCAAAGATTCTAAGATATTTAGCTCACACCGCAACTTGCTAAATCTCTTCTCATCCAAGGGCTTAGTGAAGATATCAGCTATCTGTTCTTCAGTCTTCACGTGCTCGACGGAGATGTCGCCCTTCAACACATGATCACGAAGAAAATGATGACGAATCTGAATGTGCTTTGTCTTCGAGTGCTGAACTGGGTTGTGAGTAATCTTGATGGCACTCTCATTATCGCAGAGGAGAGGCACATTCTTCACGTTGACGCCATAGTCCTTGAGTGTTTGCTTCATCCAAAGCAGTTGAGCACAGCAAGAGCCAGCAGCAATGTATTCAGCTTCCGCAGTAGACAGTGATACGCAGTTCTGTTTCTTCGAGGACCAACAGACCAAAGATCGTCTGAGGAAATGACAAGTGCCAGAAGTTGACTTGCGGTCCACACGATCACCAGCATAGTCAGAGTCAGAATATCCAATGAGATCAAAAGCAGAGCCCTTGGGGTACCATAATCCTAGTGTTGGTGTGTGAGCTAGATATCGAAGAATATGCTTCACAGCCTTATGGTGTGATTCCTTCGGTGCAGCTTGAAATCGGGCACACATGCAAATACTAAGCATTATATCTGGCCTAGATGCGCATAAGTACAATAAAGAACCAATCATGGAGCGGTATACCTTGTGATCGAAGTCAATACCATTTTCATCAGTGCATAGATGGCCTTTTGTGGGCATAGGAATTTTGATGCCTTTACAATCTTGCATGCCGAATTTCCTCAGTACATCTTTGAGGTATTTCTCCTAAGATATGAATATGCCATTGCGCTGTTGATGAATTTGAAGACCTAAGAAGAATTTCAACTCTCCCATCATAGACATTTGATATTCTTAACTCATTATATAGGCAAATTCATCACTATAACGTTGGTCAGTACAGCCAAAGATAATATCATCAACATATATTTGGCACACAAACAGTTCACCATCATAAGATTTAGTAAAGAGAGTAGGGTCGAGTGAACCGGGTGTGAAGCCATTCTTCATGAAGAATTCCTTCAATGTATCATACCACGCCCGAGGGGCTTGCTTGAGGCCATAGAGGGCCTTATTAAGTCTGAAGACTTTGTCAGGATTCTTTGGATCTTCAAAACCTGGGGGTTGAGCAACATATACTTCTTCCACAAGCTTACCATTGAGGAATGCACTTTTCACATCCATTTGATATAAGATGATATCATGATTATTAGCATAAGCAAGTAATATGCGAATAGCCTCAAGTCTAGCAACAGGTGCAAAAGTTTCATCGAAATCAATTCCTTCAACCTGTGTGTAGCCTTGAGCTACCAGTCGTGCCTTATTCCTTACCACAAGGCCATTTTCATCTTGCTTGTTGCGGTAGATCCACTTTGTGCCAATGATATTATGCTTGCGAGGATCTGGACGTTTGACCAGTTCCCAGACATTGTTGAGCTCGAACTGATGTAATTCTTCTTGCATAGCCTGAATCCACTTCGGCTCCAAAAATGCTTCATCTACCTTAGTGGGCTCTGTGATAGAGACAAAAGCATAGTGCCCACAAAAGTTAGATAAATGTGAAGCTTTTGAGCGTGTGAGAGGACCTGGCGCTTCAATGTCATCGATGATCTTGTCAACTTGTACTTCTTTTGCAATGCGAGGATGAGCTGGTTGTCATCGAGGTATTTGATCATTTTCCTCAGCACCATGTCTTCAGCATTATCTTCAGGTGCGACAGCTCGACGTTCTTCGCGTACTGGAATGAATTCTTCAGTAAATTCTTCAGTAGGAATGACATCCTCAGTTGCCTTGAACTTGATAGAATCCTCAGGTGCTGGTTCATCTAACACAGAAGGTAGGTGCTCTCTTTGCGAGCCATTAGTTTCATCGAACCGCACATCTACAGTTTCAACAATCTTGTGAAGAGCGATGTTGAAGACTCTGTAGGTGTGCGAGTCCTTTCCGTAACCGAGCATAAAACCTTCATGTGCTTTTGATGCAAATTTAGAATTGTGGTGAGGATCTCTAATCCAACATTTAGCACCGAAGACTTTGAAATAACTCACATTGGGTTTCTTGTCAGTGAGGAGTTCATAGGCCGTCTTCTTGAAGAATTTGTGAAGATATACTCTGTTGATGATGTGGCGCGCAGTATCAATTGCATTGATCCAAAAACGATGAGGCGTTTTGTATTCATCAAGCATAGTGCGAGCCTCAACAAGAGTTCTGTTCTTGCGCTCTGCGACGCCATTTTGCTGAGGAGTATAAGGAGCAGATAGCTCATGAGTAATACCAAGTTCATCAAGATAGTCATCAAGACCGGAATTCTTGAACTCAGTTCCATTGTCACTTCTGATGTGCTTGATCTTCACACCAAAGTTGGTTGAAGCCCTCGAGGAAAATTGTTTGAAGACTTCCTGCACTTCATGTTTGTAAGTAACAATGTGTACCCATGTATATCGAGAGTAATCATCAACAATGACAAAACCATATAGAGATGCAGCATTAGAGACTGCTGAGTAATGATTAGGTCCGAAGAGGTCCATGTGAAGCAATTCGAATGGACGAGTAGTGGTCATGACAGTCTTCACTGGATGCTTGGCCTTGGTCATTTTTCCAGCTTCACAGACTCCGCATAAGTGATCCTTGAGGAATTTGACATTCTCAATGCCAATGACATGCTTCTTCTTCGCAAGCATGTGCAAATTCCTCATGCCTGCGTGACCAAGTCGTCGATGCCATAGCCAGCCTTCTGAAGCTTTTGCAAGTAGACACATGGTTGGTTGTGGTCCTGTAGAGAAATCAACAATATACAAATCTCCTCTCCTAAAGCCTTCGAAGACTTTGGAATTGTCAGCTTCCATAATCACAACACAGCGATACTTGCCAAAGACAACAACCATATCAAGATCACAAAGCATTGAGACTGACATGAGGTTGTATCCTATGGACTCAACAAGCATGACTTTGTCCATGTGTTTATCCTTAGAGATCGCAACCTTACCAAGACCCAATACCTGACTTTTGCCTTTGTCAGCAAAGATGATATGCTTCAGATGTGATGGTGATAAGGGGGGAGCATCCATCAAAAGATTCTTGTCACCAGTCATGTGATTTGTACATCCACTATCGAGGACCCATTCAGTGGTTTTGGGTTGATCATCCTGCAGATGAATTAGTGTAACTTACAATCTCATATGCTTCATCAGTGAAGAATATGATATCAAGTTCATCAAATGAATTTCATCAAGCGGTAAACAAATATAGCAGTATGAGGACGTGTGAAATGAAAGTTCATTTCATCATGGTTAGCCTGCATCCTTTCAGGCAATTTTGTCAGGTCCCCAGCAAATTCTTCAGACGTTAAGGCACGTCTGGAGACCTGACCCTGCATTAGAGATTAGTTCTTTTTCTTCACCACCCACATCTGAAGGGGTGGCAAAGAGTTCATCATTCTGCGAGCACCATACGAGAATGGTGGCATAGAAGCCAAACCATTTCGTGTCACATAAGAGGGGTTAGGGTAAGCATATGAATAAGCAGAGAAATTCTTCGAGGACTTATGAACATAATGATTTGAAGAATAATGTGCATATTCGTAGCCCTTAGCTCTACCCTGCGAAACAGAGTTGTTAGCACGATGATAATCATATGAGGACTTTGATCCATTTGAGGAATTTGATCCACGTGAGGAATTTGGTCCATATGAGGACTTGGATCCATATGAAGAATTAGGTCCATATGAAGAGTTTGTTCTGGGGTTCCTATTCTTCACAGGTGGTGTCATGAGGACATTCACCTGAAGACCTTCAACATAACTTTTGGGAACCCAGATTTTCTTCATAGGGGAACCGTTCCTGCAGTTAGTCCCAACATATCTAGCAAATACTTCACCATTCTGATTTTTGAACAGTTTATAGTTGGAGTCAAATGACTCATCAGAAGAATGAGGAGATTCACATGTAAAGCCAGATAACTTGGATGGATCAACTGGAGGTCCCTTTGCAGCAACCCATGAGGTTTTGGGGTACTGCTCAGGCTTCCAATATGTTCCATCAGCATTAAGTTTCCTCTCAAAGGCAATACCCTCTTTCCTTGGGTTTCTGTTGAGGATCTGCTTTTTGAGCACATCACAAAGAATCTGATGCCCTTTGAGGCTTTTGTACATGCCTGTCATGTACAATTCCTTCAGCCCTGCATCATCAGTGATACTAGCAATGTCCTCAGATGAGGAATTAGTGATAGCAGAGGCAGGTGAAGAATTTGTAACAGTTGAAGCATTTGAACATTCAGGTGAAGAATTAGCAGATTCACGTTCAATGCACTTTAAGCATGGAGGAACAAATTCTTCCTGAGAAGTGCTGATTTGTTGAGCAAGTAATGAATCACGCTCCTTCTGAAGATCTTCATAACTCACTCTTAGCTTCTCAAGATCTTGCTTTCTTTGAAGAAATTCATAAGAAAGTTTCTCATGATCAGATAAGAGAGTGTTATGATGACTTTGAAGGTTATCAAACCTAGACTGAAGTCTCTGAAGATTTTCAGTCAGGGCTTTAGTGCGATCCATTTCTTCACCCAACATATCATCACTTTTGTCTAGCATGTTTTGAACCTTTTCAAAAGCCCTTTGTTGTTTTACAGCAATCTTTGCAAGTTTAGAGTAGCTGGGCTTGAGATTCTCATCAGATTCATTTTCACTAGATTCAGAGGAGGTGTATTTGAGTACCTTTGCACCTTTTGCCATGAAGCAATAGGTGGGAGCGTAGTCATCATTATCTTCATCAGGCTTGTTGGTGGGGTCAGTTTCTTCAGTGTTGAAGATGGACTTGCTAACGAAAGCAGTAGCGAAGGCCAGACTCGCCACACCAGATTCGGATTCTTCAGACGCCTCCTCTTCCTCATTTTCCTCAGATTCAGCTTCAGAGTCCATTTCCTTGCCAATGAATGCCCGAGCCTTCTTGGAGCTGCTCTTCTTGTGAGATGAAGACTTCGAGGATTTTGATGACGAAGATTTTGACGATTTCTTCTTCTTCTTCGCATCATCAGAACTGTAATCCTTGTATTTCTTCTTCTTCAATTCCTTTTCCCACTAAGGACAATCTTGAATATAATGACCAGGTTTCTTGCATTTGTGGCACAACCTTCTCTTATAGTCACTTGATGAGGAATCACTGCTTCTTGAGGATTTTCCAAAGCGACCACGTCTTGAGAACTTCTGGAATTTCTTCACGAGCAGTGCTAGCTCCTGGCTCAATTCTTCAGGATCACCAAGGCTACTACCAGAGTCCTCACATTCAGACTCAGACACAACCTTGGCCTTCAGGGCACGTGGTTTGCCATAGCTCAAACCATAGAGATCTCTCTTTTTAGCAAGCTGGAACTCGTGAGTATTTAGCCTTTCAAGGATATCGGCAGGATGAAGAGACTTGTAGTCAGCCCGTTCTTGTATCATCAGACCAAGAGTATCAAATGAGGAATCAAGTGATCTCAACAGTTTCTTCACCACCTCATGGTCAGTGATGTCAGTGGCACCGAGGGCTTGAAGCTCATTTGATATGTCAGTGAGGCGATCAAAGGTTTGTTGGACATTTTCATTGTCGAGTCTTTTGAAGCGGTTGAAGAGATTCCGAAGAACATCAACTCGAGAGTCACGCTGAGTTGAGACTCCTTCATTTACTTTGGACAGCCTATCCCAGATAAGCTTAGCAGTTTCCAAAGCACTCACTCTTCCATACTGTCCTTAACTCAGATGGCCACATATGATATTCTTCGCTTGAGAATCGAGTTGCTTGAATCTCTTCACATCGGTAGCGTTCAGTGAGGGTGAGACAGAGGGAACACCATTTTCCACAACATACTAGAGATCGTTGTCAATAGCCTCGAGATGCATTCGCATCTTGTTTTTCCAGTAGGGGTAGTCCGTCCCATCAAAGGTAGGACACCCAGCCGAGACCTTGATCATACCTGCGGTCGACATAACTAAAACTCCAGGCGGTTAAACCAAAATCACACAGAACAAGGGAGTACCTTGCTCTGATACCAATTGAAAGTGCGTTATGTCGACTAGAGGGGGG